>NC_134398.1:33211845-33432625 GCF_050003625.1 Haematobia irritans
AATGAAGGTTTTTTTTTAACGTTTTTCAAAATATGATGTAAGATGTTAACATACTGCATTATAAACTGATCTAACAAAACAAGAGTGTCGAGCGATAGCGTAACGGACACTTTATAAACTCTTTCCTATCCATGTGTGTCAAAATTGATTTTTTTAGAAATACTTTTTAAAAAATTTTGTTAATTTAAAATATTTTTGTTGGAGAAATTTTTGTATAAAAAATTTGGTTTTATATAAAATTTTGATTGTATTAAAATTTTGTTTCTATGTAATGATTTATCATTTATTTTTCTATACAAAAATTGTAATACACAAAAAGTTGACAAGATTTCTTACAGCAACAAAATTTTCTACAGAAAAAAAAAAATTATTTATAAAAACATAACTTTTCCACAAATTTAAAAGGTATTTCTATAAAAAATCAGTTTAGACATACTATCATGTTGTCGCTAGACATTCTCTTATTGTTTTTAGATCTTTTTATAACGCAGTGTGTTTACAGCTATTTATTGATGTATTTTGAAAAAGTGTCTTCAAAAAGTCATTTTGTCTACAGCGATAAGGTTACTAAATTGTATGTGTACTTTCACTTGGCAACACCGCTAGTTTTCTATGATTTGTTTTTCTAGTTGTTAAGTTAAATGATGCAAATATAGCATAGGTATTGTACGTGTTAACAGCAATTAGGCATCAGTGCTTATGTAGCTCAGTATGTAGCGCAGTGGAGTGGGAGTCCTGAAGTCCAGGTTCAAATCCTGTTGCACCTAGAGATTATATGCTTTTAGATTTTATTTAATTGATTATATCTATGATAGTTAAATTTAAACTATTTGTCGATTCCTTATTAGCCTTTGATTTTTAAAATCATGCTATGTTTTTTGAAAATAATAAAATGATTTTATAAATTGACAACATTTTCGAATGAAATAAAGAACTGACAAAATTTTCAATATTACACTGAAAAAATATTGTCGTAAACAAAACAAAAATGTTTTTCAAACGAGTATTTTGTGGCAAACAATGATATAAGTTGTTGTCTTGTGCAAAAGACGATAAACTTAACAATGGGATTTTATACCGTTGAATCAATGTCAACATGTCCTTAAAAATATGAAACCTTCTGTTTTAACATTTGCGACAAAATATTCTATAGAACAAAATATTTTATAGAAACAAAATTTTGAAAAAAAATCTATTGAAAAGGAACTTTGACAAATTTTTTTTTCTTTTTCTTTTTCTTAAAAAACAAAGCTTTTTATAAAATAACAATTTTCTATAAGAACAAAATTTTGACAAAATGTTAGATTGGAGAAAATTTTATATATTTTTAATTCCATGAAAAAGTTTATGGAAAAGTATTTTCACAAACTTTTGTGTAGAAACAAAGTTTTTTAAAATGTTAGTTTTATAAATTTCATAAAAAATGTTTTTTCAATCCAAAGGTTGTCAAATTTCTTTCTAGAAACTTTTTATCAAAGTCTTCCTTTTATAGAAACTGTTGTAAAATTTTTGTCAACATTTTTTTTTGTAGAAAATGTTGTCAATTTTTTATAGAAGATTATGTCAAAATCTTATTGCTGTAGAAAATTTTGTTAAAATTTTATTTCCATAAATTATTTAGTCAAAATATTATATCTATTAAAAATTTTGTTTTTATAGAAAGTTTTGTCAAAAGGATGCTTGTGTAGACTGTTTTTATTTTTTCGTCCTTAAAACACTTTTTTCTTGTTAAACATTTAAAAAAGTAAAAATTGTATTCTTATGTCAACAATTTGTTTTTTTCCAATAGAAAAATTTCTAATAGATTTTTTCTGTAGAACTTGTTTCAATATTTAATTTCATTAAAAACTTGCTAAATGAATAATATTTTGGCGAAGTTTTCTAAGAAAAGAAAAAAACTGTGACATAATTTTCTAAAGAAACAAATTTTATTGTTTTTTTTTTTTGTTTTTATTTCAGCTTAAAACCATGCATTGACTAAACTACAAGTGTAGCTTAACCAGTAGAGGAAAAGAATGTTTGTCAAATTTATTTGGGCAAAGCCCTATAGACTGCAAGATGGTTGGATAGACGCACGCAGAAATAAATTTTTACAAAATTTTCTAAAGAAATACAATTTGCCAAACTCTTCTTAGAAACAAAATTTTAACATCATTTTCTAAGAAATCAATGTACGTTAGTTAAATTAACTAACACCAAGGAAAAAAATATACATAAATGAAGCATTACGATTAACTAAATTCGTGTCTTCCACCAAATAGTTCAAAATTTCTTTAAATTAGTAAATTTTACCAAAAAATGCATCCACCTCGAACTTCGTTGTCACTAAATACATTCTTGCAATTTTGAACTCTATGTTTTTCCTTCAAACTACAAAATTTTCTTTAACAAGTGAAAAATATTTACCTATTTTTATGCCATCGGCGTGATTCAAACGTTTGTAATACTTTTTAGTTAAAATTTTCAACAAATATTCAAAATTTACTAAAATTAACCCAAAATTTTCTTCCTGGTGAGCTCACTGTTTTTGCAATGCATGTTTTCTTAGAAATAAACATTCGACATAATTTTCTAAAGAAATAAAATTTTAACAAAACAACTGTAGAAACAACATTTTAGTTATTTTCTATATAAATAAAAGTTTCGCAAAATTTCTACGGAAATAAAATTTTGAAATTTTCTAAAAGAATAAAATTTTTCAACATGTTCTGAGGAAATAAAATTTTGACAATATATTGGAAAGAAAAAAAAAAACAAAGTTTTCTAAAGAAATAACATGTTTTACAGAAATAAATTTCTTACAAAACTTTCTTAAAAAAGGTAATTTTTAACATAATTTTCTATACAAGAAAAATATGGGCAATCATTATTGTTATTTTGATTTAAGCTATACGAGTAGCTTAATCAAAAGAAAAAAAAATTAGAAATTTTTTACAAAATGAAATTTCGACAAACTATTGACAAAAGTTTCTACTGAAGCAGCATTTGGACAAAAATCCTTTGCAAAATCAAAAACATTACAAAACTTTCTATAAAACAAGTATATACAGCAGTAAGTTCGGCCTGACCGAATCTTAAATACCCACCACCATGAATCAAATATTATAGTTTCCTTTGAAATTTCAGGGGTTTGATGACAGATATTCTCCCACGCAGAGCAGTTCAACTAGTACACTTGCCGAAGATAAATTGAAAGATTTTACCTATGAAGACTATATCATATTCGGGATTTATAAGAACCATTTTTGTTTGAGTTTTAAAGGAATCATTAACATCTATTGTAAGTGTTCAAGAAACTGATGAAATAACGCCTTGATTTGCAAATCTTTAGATTTCCACCTGCATTATTTAGATGATTACGAGAATTAAAATCTGAATATTTTACTTTCAGTTTCAAACAATTTTCTTGATCAGTGCGCCTTCTATACCCTCAGGAAGTGAAATCGGTCTATATGGAGGCCTTACAAAATGGACCGCTAAAACCTAAATCTGATTCACGTTTTTGTGTGTCTAAAATACCAATATTATGGCATTCCAATTTATCGCAAATCGGACAAAAACTATGGTTTCTAGAAACCCAAGAAGTTAAGTCGGGAGATCGGTTTTATGGGGGCTATACTAAACCATGGACCGATACTCACCATTTTTAGCACACCTCTTTATGGTCCTAAAATACTTCTCGATTTAAAATTTCAGGCTAATTGGATAAAAACTAGGGTTTCTAGAACCCCAAACAATGAAATCATTTCTTGCACACCTATTTATAGTCCTACAAAACCTCCAGATTTTCAATTTCAGGCAAATTAGACAATAACTACGATTTCTACAAACCCAAAAAGTAAAATCGAAAGATCGGTCTACATGGATGCTATACTAAAACATTGACCGATTCCCACCATTTTAGGCGCACCTCGTAAAATAATTCTAGATTTCAAATTTCGTGCAAATTGGATAAAAACTACGGTTTCTATAAGCCAAAGAAGTAAAATCGGGAGATCGGTATATACGGGAGCTATACCAAAACATGAACCGATGCTACCATTTTTAGCACACCTCTTTTCGGTCCTAAAACACCTCTAGATTTTAAATTTTAGGCAAATTGGATAAAAACTACGGATTTTAGAAGCCCAAGAATTAAAATCGGGAGATCGGTCTATATGGGGGCTATACCAAAACATGGACCTATACTCACCATTTTTGGCGCACCCCTTAATGGTTCTAAAATACTTCTAGAATTTCAATTTCAGGCAAATTTGACAAAAACTACGGCTTTTATAAGCCCAAGAAGTAAAATCGGGAGATCGGTCTATATGAGGGCTATACCAAACCATGGACCGATACTCACCATTTCTAGCACACCTTTTTATGGTCTTTAAACACCTTTAGATTTAAAATTTCAGGCAAGTTGGATAAAAATTACAGATTTTAGAAGCCCAAGCAGTAAAATCGGGAGATCGGTCTATATGGGGCTATACCAAAACATGGACCGATACTCACCATTTTTAGCACACCTCTTTATGGTCCTAAAATACCTCCAGGCTCATAGAAACTACGGTTTGGAGGTCGGTTTATATGGGACTATAACAAAACCTGGACCGATATAGCCCATCTACGAACTTGACCTGCCTGCAGACAAAAGATTTCAAATTTCAGCACGATTGCTTCATTGTTGAAGACTGTAGCGTGATTACAACAGACAGACGGACAGACGGACATGCTTATATCGTCTTAGAATTTCTCCCTGATCAAGAATATATATACTTTATATAGTCGGAAATCGATATTTCGATGTGTTACAAACGGAATGACAAACTTATTATACCCCCGTCACCATTCTATGGTGGTGGGTATAAAAAAATTGACACAAGTTTCTAATTTTGACAAAAATCTTTTCCAAAATAAAAAAACAAGTATATACGGCCGTAAGTTCGGCCAGGCCGAATCTTATGTACCCTCCACCATGGATTGCGTAGAAACTTCTATTAAAGACTGTCATCCATAGAAATAAAATTTTGTCAAAATTAGTTACAGAAATAAAATTTCACCAAAATTTGCTATAGTTTTATCAAAATTTTCTTTATAACTAAAATTTTGGCAATATTTTCTTTAGGAAAATAATTTTGGCAAAATTTTCTATAGCAAAACAATTTTGGCAAAATTTTCCACAGAAATAACATTTTAGCAAAATTTTTTTACAGAAATAAAATTATGCCAAAATTTTCTATAGAAATAAAATTTTGGCAAAATTTTCTATAGAAACCAAATTTTGGCAAAATTTTCTATAGAAATCAAATTTTGGTAAAACTTTCTTTAGAAATCAAATTTCGGTAAAATTTTTTTAGAAATCAAATTTTGGCAAAATTTTCTATAGAAATGGAACTAAATGTTCTATAGAAGATATTTTTTTTAGAACTTTCTCCAAATTTTGGTAGATTATTTTTGTTCCTAGTGGCAACCGTGATCCCAGTTTATATGGGGGCTATACATAATTATTGACCGATATGGACCAATTTTAGCATGGTTGTTAGAGACCATATTTTTGCGTGGTTGTTAGAGATCATATACTAACAACACGTACCAAATTTCAGCCGAATCGGATGAATTTTGCTCCTCCAAGTGGCTTCGGAGGTCAAATCTGGGGATCGGTTTATATGGGGCTATATATAATTATGGACCGATATGGACCAATTTTTGCATGGTTGTTAGAGACCATATACTAAAACCAGGTACCAAATTTCAACCGGATCGGTTGAAATTTGCTCCACCAAGAGGCTCCGGAGGTTAAATTTGGGGATCGGTTTATATGGGGGCTATACGTAAACGTGGTCCGGTATGGCCCATTTTCAATACCATCCGCCCTACGTCACTAATAACTACTTGTGCCAAGTTTCAAGTCGATTGCTTGTTTGGTTCGGAAGTTAGCGTGATTTCCACAGACGGACGGACATAGCTAGATCGATTCAGAATTTCACCAGGACCCAGAATATATATACTTTGTGGGGTCTTAGAGCAATATTTCGATGTGTTACAAACGGAATGACAAAGTTAATATAAAAAAAATATGAGCAATCATTATTGTTATTTTGATTTAAGCTACACGAGTAGCTTAATCAAAAGAAAAAAATTTTAGAAATTTATTTATTTATTTATTGTTTATTTTAAACATACAGTAAAGTAAATGTATGATAAAAAAATGGGGAAAAGTAGAAATTAGAAAGTTTTCTTAAAAAAACTGAAAAAAAAATTTCTACAGAAAAAAAAAAATGTTGACAACATTTTTTAATGAAATTAAATGTTGACAAGATGTTCTACAGAAAAAAGTCTATATAAATCAAATGTGACAAAGTTTTTTATAGCAACAAATTTTTGACAAAAGAATTTAAATCTGTTTTGTTTTTAATGTTTAACAAGAAACAATGTTTTTCAAAAACGAAAAAAGAAAAAAAGAGTTTCTACATAAACATACTTTTGACAAATATTTCTATAAAAACACAATTTTGACAAAATTTCCTATTGAAACAACATTTTGACTAAATATTTTTTGGACATAAAATTTTTACAAAATAAAATTTCGACAAAAGTTTCTACTGAAGCAGCATTTGGACAAAAATCCTTTGCAAAACCAAAAACATTACAAAACTTTCTATAAAAAGACAACTATGACAAAAGTTTCTATAAAGAAATTTGACAAATTTTTTGTATTGAAAACAAAAAATACGAACTTTATAAAACTAAAATTTAGAACAAAAACCTTGTTTCTATACAAAAGTTTACCAAAATGTTGTTTTTGTAGTAATGTTAAAATGTTGGTTTAAAACTTTTTATGGAATTGAAAATATACAAAATGTTCTCCGATATAAAATTTTGGTTTTATAACAAAATTTTTTTTGGACAATTTTGTTTTTTAATTTTTTTTTATTTTTCTTCCCATTTTGTCACAGTTCCCTTTTAATAGATTTTTTTACAAAATTTTGTTTCTATAAAAAATTTTGTTCTATTGAATATTTTGTCAAAAATGTGTTAAA
Source organism: Haematobia irritans (assembly GCF_050003625.1). Taxonomy (NCBI): domain Eukaryota; kingdom Metazoa; phylum Arthropoda; class Insecta; order Diptera; family Muscidae; genus Haematobia; species Haematobia irritans. Next base: position 33,218,871 of record NC_134398.1, read on the forward strand.
ACAGAAGGTTTCAAATTTTTTTGGACAAGTTAACATCGATTCAATAACTGGTACAAAATTCCATTACTAAGTCAAATCGTATTATAAAGATTATCGACTTTTAGACAATACAACAATTTATATCATTCTCTGTTTTACGACAATAGTTTTTCAATGAAATATTGAAAATTTTATCAATCCTTTATTGTTTTAGAAAATGTTGTCTCAATCCTACAAATTTATTTCATTTATCATCAAAATTTCATCCATTTCGAACATCATTTGTATTAATAGATTCCCAAAAACAGTATGATTTTAAAAATTCCCAATCAAGGATAATACGGTTTCGAAAAAGGTGTGCAAAAAAATGTTTTAGGTTTATTATCATACCTTATATATAATTAAACAAAATCTAAAAATGTGGGTGCCACAGGATTTGAACCTAGACCTCAGTACTCCCACTCCACTGCGCTACATATTAAGCTACGTAACCACTGATTGCTCCTTGACATTAATACTTACAATACATATGCTAACTACAGAATGATAAAATGCTTTTATATAAATAAATGCTTTTATTTATATTTCAATATTTCATTTAAATAAAGAATGTTAAAATGCTTTTATACAGAAAAGAAAGCTTTGTTTATATCTAAAATTTTATTGTCATAATTGTGTTTCTATAAAAAGATGTTGTTTAATAAAATTTTAAATTTTGTTTGTACTTCACTTATACATACAATTTTGTCCACATTTGACTAATTTCGAAAATTTGCCAACATTTTTTTTCTTTAGATAATTTTGTTTCTTTAGAGAAAAGTGTATCAAAATATTTGTTCCTATGAAAAATGCTTTTATTAAATTGTAAATCTATTTTGTTTCTACGTTAGTTTCTTAAGAACATTTTGTCAAATTTTGTTTCTATTAACTATTTTTCAAAAATTCGTTTCTACAAATTATGTGGTCAAATTTTGCTTTATGCAAAAGTTCTCCGTCAGTCAGGTGTCGTGGGAAGAATTTCCAATAGTTTGATCAAGACGGAAATGTATATATCAGAAAAACTATTTAATACAGTTTTTCTGATAGATAAATTTCGTCACAACTTTTACTCAGAAGTTTCATAAAAATTTTAAAGATTTTGTCCAGCAATATAAAAGATTGAAGCGAAATATTAACACCTGTGTGTTTAAATCTATGTTTCGTCAACTTTGTTCCGATGCTTAAATTTCTGTTTGCTTCAGTTATAATATTCTCTTGCATTAACTACACTAATAGAAAAAATTACGTTCCGTAGTCGTGAACGGACGGTGACAAAATGAAACGGAAACGTTCACAAAAAAATCAAAACGGAATGTTCACTATTTCGTCCACGGGCGTTCACGATTTCATGAACGTCATTCGTTTTTCTTTGGCCATGACAAGTCTTAAAATAATCGTTAGATGTTATTATGGTAACTCCCTCGGTGGTACAATGTGCTAAGGCGACTGTTAACGCATGGTGGAGAAAACACAGGTTCGAGTCACGCCAGCAGAAATCTTTTTTTAATTTTGTTTATAAAGTCGTAACCATAGCGTTGTCAGATCATGAACGCTGGTTGTTGTTTTGACAACGCATGGTGTCATTTTATCGTTGTCAGATTGACACCGCTTGTTCTCAGTTTGACACCACATGTGTGTTGATTCACTTTCATGAACGAATCGTTTTGAAATGAGCACGCCGTGCATGATTTTTTCTATGAGTGATACGTATTTGGAAAAATGCTTAAAAAGTCTTAATTGTGAGAACAACGAACAACAGTTTTACATATTGGCTGTGAGATTGGTTGTATAGCCCAGTGGGTGATATATACTCTTTGGATTCGTGAATTCTGAGTTCGATTCCCTCGCAAAGGTTTTTTATAGTAGGTCTAGAGATTTAAAAATAATAAAATAACTATTTTTTCATAAATAGACAAATATAATCCGAGTAAAAAACAATGTAAAAGCATAAATTAAAAAGCACATCGATAAAACGGATCCCAAAGTTATATATAAAATTTTGCTTCAATACAAATTTTTCTTAAAATTTTGTTTCTGTAGAAAGTTTTATTTCTTTACAAAATTTTTGCAAAATTTTATTTCTTTGAAAAATTTTAGATTTTGTAAAAAATTCTTATTTTACAAAAATGTATCTTTTTTCACAAAATATTTATTTATTTAGAAAATTGTGAAATTTTATTTATAAAATTAAGATTTGATTTTTATAGAAAATTTTGACAACATTTTTTTTATAAAACTTTTCCACCATGTATGTCAAAATTGAAGTTTTATAGAAATACTTTTTTTAAAAATTTGTCTAAATTTTATTTCTTTACATAATTATGTCAAAATTGTTTGTTTTGTTCAATATACAATCAGAAAACTATCTTAACAGAATAGGCGATCATGTCAACCAGATCCAATGAAACAAGAAGACTAAAGCGCTACCATATACTAGACTTGCCTTTTAGAAATTAATCTGTGGTTTTAAAATACACAGCAAATCTCACTAAGTGTTTTTTTTTTTTTTGTTATACGTTATGTATTTCGATGGATTTGCATAACATCTGTAATTGTTGTATATAATATTATATAAAACTGTTATCTAATTTGCTTAGTTCCCTAGGATAGATTGTAAATAAAAAAGAATTTCAAAACAAAAAACATTTTTTCTTTAGAAAATTATGTCAAAATTTTTTGTTTTGTTCAATATAAATCACAATTTTATTTTTATTTTTTAAAAATTTTTAACTTATTTAGAAAATTTAGTCAAAACTTCGTCGTTTCTTCAGATTTTTGTTTCAATATTCTGGAAATTGTGTTTCTATGGACAATTTTATCAAAATTTTGTTTTCGTAGACAATTTTATCAAAATTGGGTTTCTATAGGCAACTTGGTCAAAATTGTGGTTCCATGAAAAATTTGTTTAAAAAACAAAACTTTGTCACATGTTGTTTCTTTAGATTTTTTCTTTCTTTCTTTAAAACATTTCACCATTTTTTTAAAATTTTTTTTCTTGTATAAAATTTTGTTTGTTTAATAAATTTTGAAAAAGATTCAATGTTTAACAAAAAATAAAGTTTTTCAAAAACGAAAAAAGAGCTTCTACAGAAATATACTTTTGACAAAACTTTCTATAATAACAAAATTTCCTATAGAATCAAAATTTTGACTAAATATTTTATGTAAGTAAAATTTTAACAAAATTTTATACAGAAATAAAATTATGACAAAATGTTCTATAAAAAATAATTGACAAAATTTTCAACAGAAACAAAATTTTGGCAAAAATCTTCTGCAAAACTAAAAATTTTACAAAATTTTCTATAAAAAGACAACTTTGACAAAAGTTTCTATAAAGAAATTTGACAAACTTTTGTATTGAAAAAAATTGTTTACGAACTTTATAAAAAAATTAAAAAACTTTGTTTCTATACAAAAGTTTGCCAAAGTGTTGTCTTTGTAGAAAATTATGAAAAATTTTGGTTTTACAATCTCTATTATTGAATTGTAAATATACAAAATGCTCTCCAATATAAAATTTTGTTCTTATAGAAGATTTTGCTTTTATAAAAAAAAAAAAAAAAAACTTTTTTAGACAATTTTGTGTTTTTGTCTAAAATTTTTCAAAATTTTGTTCTATGAATAATAAAAGGTATAAAAGTCCATTGTTAAGTCAAATCGTCTAACTAAGGTATAGAAAAAATTATCCTCTTTTAGAAAGTACAATAATTTATATCGTTCTCTGCCGTAAAATACTCGCCGTCTGTTTTTTTTTATATGTTGACGACTATATTTTTTCTGTGTAATATTTAAAATGTTATCAATCCTTTATTTCGTTAGAAAATGTTGTCTAAATTCTCCAAATATATTTCATTTACTAACAAAGTTACTAATCAATAAATTTCTAACATCATTTTTATTAATAGAATCCCAAAAACATAGTATGATTTTAAAAATGCCCAATAAAGGATAAAAATTCGAAAAATGTCTGCAAAAATATGTTTTAGGTTTAACTATCATTCCTTATATATAATAAAACAAAATCCAAAAATCTAGGTGCTACAGGATTTGAACCTGGACCTCAGGACCCCCACTTCACAGCGCTACATGCTGAGCTACGCAAGCGCTGATGGCTCTATGACATTACCACTTACAATACATATGGTATATTTGCACCAATTAACATAACAAACAGAAAAACAAATCATTTACAAATGGCGGGAATTTCGCAAAACTAGTATCTCATTCCAGTGTTACCAAGTGAAATATATATAGTATTAAGTTACCTTATCGCTGTCGGCAAAATGAAGAGTTTTTAGAATTCATTTGTTCAATATATATCGTTAAACAGATCTAAATGCCGCATTATAATTATATTAAAAGAAAAGACCAGAACGTCTAGGAAAAGTATCAGGTACAATTTATATTTTTTTTCAAAATTTAATTTCTGCAGAAAATTTTGTCAAAATTTTATTTTTTTAGAAAACTGTCAAATTTTTTTTCTTCAGACAATTTTTTCAAAACTTTATTTCTTTGAAAAAATTTTCAAATTTTTATTTCTTTGGAAAACTTTTCAAAATTTTATTTCTTTAGAAAATTTTGTTAAAACTTTATTTCTTAAGTACATTTTAGGAAAAATTAATGTTGTTAATGTAGAAAGTTTCTATAGAAACAAAACTTCTCTCAAATTAAAATTTGTTATGAAAAACAATTATAGAAATAACATTTAAAAACAAAAACAAACCTGTAAAAAAAATTTTGTAGAAGCAAAATGTTCACAAAATTTTCTGATAGAAATAAAGTTTATAATAACAATTTCTGTAGAAATAATTTTTTTACACGAACATTTGGTAACAGGAATTTCTTTATAAACAAACTATTAACAAAATTATTTATAGAAATAACATTTTTAACAAGAATTTCTGCTACAAAAGATTTTGAAAAAAAAAAATCTGTAGAAGGACAAATTTGAAAAAGTTTCAGTAGAAGCAAATTTTCCGATAGAAATAACCATTTCAACAAGAATTTTCACAAGGCTTAGACAAAATTTTCAAAGAACATTTTTAAAACAATTTAATATAGAAATACATATATTGTTTAAGAAGAAACTTTATAGAAACACAATTTGAAAATAAAATTTTCTTTAGAAAATATATGACAAAATGTTCTTTGGAAAATTATAATGAGATTAAATTTCTAAAAATGTCTACAAGAAAACAACAAAAGTTAGTGAAAAAATCACAAAATTTTCTAAAGACGAAAACTAATTTCTATAAAAATTTTGACGTACATGGAGGAAAAATTTTATATCAAAAAACATTTTAAAACAATCATTTCTTAAAAAAATTGGTAAAATGTTATAAAGAAAGAAATTTCGACAAAACTTTCTATATTTTGATTTTTTTGATTTTGATTTTTTTTAAATAAATAAAGTTTTGAGAAAATTTTCTGAAGCAATAAAATTTTAACAAAGTTTTCTAAAAAAAAAAGAAAATTTGACAAATTTTTATTTTATTTTTTTTTAAATAAAGTGTCGTTGATACTTTTTCTAGAAGTTCTGCTCTTTTCGTTTTTTTTTCAAATCTGATTATAATGTGTTGTTTAAATCTGTTTAACGATACATATTATTCATATTCTAAAAAACTCTTAATTTTACAGACAGTGATAAGGTAACTTAATACTATATATATTTGCACTTGGTAACACTAGAATGAAATACTAGCTTTGCGAAATTCCCGCCATTTGTAAATGATTTGATTTTCTGTTTATTAAGTTAAATGGTGCAATAGCATATGTATTGTAAGTGCTAATGTCAAGGAGCAAACAGAGCTTACGTAGCACGGTATGTAGTGCGGTGGAATGGGAGCCCTGAAGTCTAGGTTCAAATCCTGTTGCACTCAGATTTTTTGGATTTTGTTTTATTATATATAAGGTAACATCTGATAGTTAAAACTAAAACATTTTTTGCAGACATTTTTCGAATCTTTATCCTTCATTGGGAATTTTTAAAATCATACGATGTTTTTGGGATTCTATTAATAAAAATGATGTTAGAAATTGTTGATAAATGAAATATATTTGGAGAATTTAGACAAAGGAATTGGGAAATTCACACGGACAAAAAAGACTGTTTTTCATATGTTTGGGTGTAAAAATTATATGGTTTTGAGTTCCAAACAATTAATTTTTTATATTTTTACATGTGTGAAAAATATAATAAATTGTATCAATATACCCTTTGAAGATAATATTATTTGTAGTAAATGCCCTCTGTAATGTAAATTTTAATACAATGTTTGGGATACAAAATGTTTGTAAATATAATATGCTTGGATGCAAACATATATTAAATAAAAATACCCTAAAAACATATATGTGTTTAGAAATACAGATCTAGAGAGTATACTGCAAGTAAAAGAATGGATGTAACCAATTGGCGCATTAAAAAATATAAACACAAAAAAATGCATCACAACTTTTTCTACCAGTGTATACCTAAGGTGAAACATAATATGTTAGAAGAATACAAACAATATTTTGTTTGGACCAATCCTGATAATCGCTACAATGTGTGGAAATAGTAATAAATTGTATCAAGATGCCCTCTGGAGATAATATTATTTGTAGTAAATGCCCTCTGTAATGTAATTGTATGAAACTCTAAAATAGTGAAGACAAAAACCAGTGAAAACGAAGTATGCGCGGCAACACTATTATGTATTATATATATCGTATAATTTGAGTACACGTCCTTGAAATATGCGATAAAATGACACAGTCCTTGAAATATGCGATACAAAGGAAAAACGTTATATATAACGATCCTTACATGGGAATTGGAAAAAATAAGTATATATAGTACGACAAAGTAGAATATAACAATTTACTGTAAAGTAAAGTACAAAAAAACACTGTCCCCAAACTATACGTTATACATATATATATATATATATATATATATATATATATATATATATATATATATATATATATATATATATATATATATATATATATATATATATATATATATATATATATATATATATATATATATATATATATTTGGCAGGGCCGAATCTTAAATATCCACCACTATCATTCAAATATAATAGTTTACTTTGAAAACTCTTCGTCGTAGCGGGTTTCTTGATAAAATATAGAATTTTAGGGGGTTTGATGACAAATTCTCTCCCAAGCAAATCAGTTCAACCAGATTCTACCTATGAAGACTAGATCAGATTCTGGATTTATGAGAACCAATTTTGTTTGAGTTTTAGAGAAATCATAAACATATCGTGTATATGATGAAATAACGTCTTGATTTGAAATCTTAAATCTGAAGATTTTTTCCGCCATTATTGAAAGGAATACGATGAGTAAAATCTGGAAAGTTTCAAGCAATTTTCATGATCATTGCGCCTGTTATACCCTGAAAAAAGTGTTTTCTTTTCTGAGGAGCGAAATTTTAGACAAGCAAAGTTTTCTTTTGACACAAATTTTAGAAACAATCGCTTATCAAAAATTCGGATTAGTTTGCTCTAAACGAAAATACTTTATACGAAAGGCCAATTTCGTTTGTTAAAATATTTTTTCTTTGGGTGTACGCTCAAGAAGCTAAATCGGTCTATATCGGACCGGTAAAAATAAATGCGATACAAATTTTTGAGGGTCTAAAATTACAGTATATTTACATTTTTGTGCAAATCGAATAAAAACTACGGTTTCTAGAAGCCCAAGGAATTAAATCTGGAGATCAGTCTAGGTGGATGCATTACTAAAACATGGGTCAACACTCACCATATTCGGCTGACCTATTTGTGGTCAGCCTAGAAATAAATTCGGGAGTTAGATCTATATGGGGGCTATACCAAAACATGGAGCAATACTCACCACCTCTTAATGTTCCTCAAATACCTCTAGAATTCTACTTTCAGACGAATTGGGTGAAAACTACGAATTCTAGAAGCCCAAGAAGTAAAATCGGGAGATCAGTCTATATGGGGGCTATACCAAAACATGGACCGATACGGACCATTTTCGACAGACCTCTTTATGGTCCTAAAATACCTCTAGATATTCAATTTCAGGCAAATCGGATAGAAAATACAGTTTCTAGACGCCCAAGAAGCAAAATCGAGAGATCTGTCTATATGGGGGCTAAGGGTGGCCCAAAAAGGACTGAAGGATTAAAACTAACTGTAATTTTTTTGTTTTTATTGATTTTTTTATGTTCTCTTCCTGGAAGATCTGACACTCTTCCATGTTCCTCAAAACGGGAGACTAAGTTCCTAATCATGTTGTGACTGGGTGCTGTTCGGACATTAAAATGACGACGATAATTCGTTGAGTTGTAATAATTGACCTCCCAGAAGCATAAAAAAAAATTTAATGATTTTTACGCGTTGCTGCACATCTGCAAAATAAAAAAAAAAATATTAAAAACAACAAGTATATACGGCCGTAAGTTCGGCCAGGCCGAATCTTATGTACCCTCCGTCATGGATTGCGTAGAAACTTCTACGAAAGACTGTCATCCACAAATTTCAACTCACATGGTTGTTAAATATCATTTACTACCACCAGTACCAAATTTCAACCAGATCGGATAAATTTTTCTTCTCCAAAAGGCACCGGAGGTCAAATCTGGGGATCGGTTTATATAGGAGCTATATATTATAATGGACTGATAGGAACCAATTCCTGCATGGTTGTTGGATACCCTATACAAACATCACGTACCAAATTTCAACCGAATGGGAAGAATTTTGCTCTTCCAAGGTGCTCCGGAGGTCAAATCTGGGGATCGGTTTATATGGGGCCTATATATAATTATGGACCGATATCGACCAATTTTTGCATGGGTGTTTGAGGCCATATATTAACATCACGTACCAAATTTCAACTGAATCAGATGAATTTTGGTCTTCCAAGAGATCCGGAGGTCAAATCTGATGATCGGTTTATATGGGGGCTATATATAATTATGGACCGATATGAACCAATTTTTGCATGGTTGTTAGAGACCATATACTAACACCATGTTCCAAATTTCAGCCGGATCGGATGAAATTTGCTTCTTTTAGAGGCTCCGCAAACCAAATCGGGGGATCGGTTTATATGGGAGCTATATATAATTATGGACCGATGTGAACCAATTTTTACATGGTTGTTAGAGACCATATACTAACACCATGTACCAAATTTCAGCCGGATCGGATGAAATTTGCTTCTCGTAGAGGTTCCGCAAGCCAAATCGGGGGATCGGTTTATATGGGGGCTATATATAATTATGGACCAATTTTTGCATGGTTTTTAGAGACCATATACTAACACCATGTACCAAATTTCAGCCGGATCGGATGAATTTTGCATCTCTTAGAGGCCTCGCATGCCAAATTTGGGGGTCCGTTTATATGGGGGCTATACGTAAAAGTGGACCGATATAACCCATTTGCAATATCATCTGACCTACATCAATAACAACTACTTGTGCCAAGTTTCAAGTCGATAGCTTATTTCGTTCGGAAGTTAGCGTGATTTCAACAGACGGACGGACGGACGGACATGCTCAGATCGACTCAGAATTTCACCACGACCCAGAATATATAAACTTTATGGGGTCTTAGAGCAATATTTCGATGTGTTACAAACGGTGGAGGGTATAAAAAAGATATAACCATTTTTAATCCTTAAGCCATTTTTTGGCCACCCATACCCTAAACTACATAGTGGTCAGGGTATAATAACTTTGATTTGCCAAAAAATGTGTCTACCAGAAATATTGATTTTAGACCACATAAAATATATACCGATCGACTCAGAATCTAGTGCTTGGTGTCCGCTATAGCTCCCATAAATATATGTATCGCCCGATTTGGATAAATGGGGTCAGGTTGCTTTCATTTACCAACCGATCGGCGTTAAATTTTCCACAAAGTAATCCTATTGACCACCCTTTAAGTGTGCAAAATTTTATCGAAATCAGTTCAGATTTAGATATAGCTCCCATATATATGTATCGCCCAATTTTCCCAAATTTGGCCGTAATTCCATTATTTATCAACCAATCTCACTCGACAACTTTATTTTCTAAATTTAGACTCGACTTCCAGTAGAAATTATGCTGTTTCAAGTAAAAAATAAAGTGTTGGAAAACATGTCCTATTTTTGAACGATTTGTTGCTTTGTAGTCAAGATGCAAAACGACAACAAATTTAAAGACAATTTCATTAATATTAAAGAATTTTTCTGAATTATTAAAATCAAATTGACCTTAGCCCAAAAATTGTTTCTTTGATGTTATGATACCCATTTTTAAGTCAAATCACTTAATTATAAGCACAATACGACTTCATTAAAAAAGTTTATCGACCTTTGGACAAGGAAAATATCTTTATATTAGAGAAATGCATCTTCTATGCTAAGCAAAATTTGCATTCGTATTTTAGAGACATGAATTCTTTGGTCTCACAACAATATTTTTTTTTTCAGTGTAATGGTCAGGGTGTAATAACTTTGATTTAATAATGGAGTCAATATTAGTGGCATACTAACTCTGTACTTTCAGAATCAACTATAGCTCCTAACATCAGACATTTCTGTTCGGATTGTGATAAAACTCCCATAACCACGCACCCCTTAATGTTCTTAAATATGAAAATGCGGTTTATCTCCCAAACCTATACCATTGATACCCCACAAACAATGTTTTCTAATTCAGTAGGGTTGGTGTAGGGTATGCTTTAGTCGGCCCCGCGCGACTATCTACTTTACTCACTTGTTTTTTAATTGACTTCGGCGATTGATAATATCATTTCGGTGATTGAACATATTTCAATTAAAAATTAATTGGATCAATTAATTTCGTGACAAAAAGTAATGAAAATTAACTTTCTTTTAATTAATATTTCTTTATTTTAAAGAAATTTGTCCTTCATAAAATTTAGATTGCATAATATTTTAAATAAGTTCAGTATTTTTGTCATTGTAGATAAAAGATACTATGATATATAGAATTTAGTTCAATTGACTTCCAATTCCAAAATTTTGGGAAAGGTTTCCAATACAGGCGTTTGTTTCTTTTTCGTCTTTCCATCGAGTATCCTTCAGAATGGGAAATCAGTTGCCAATAAAACCACAACAATTATCATAATATCCATAACAAAACAAATTGCTGTTCATCTTTTTTGTCCCCGGAATAGTCTATAACATTTATAACAATTAAAATGTAATTTCGGCTATGCATTTTATTGGTGGTTATTCTTAGTTTTTGTCAGAAAACAATTTAGTTAAATGCATATTAGAGAACGTGTATTTGACGATGGCAAACAAAGAACCAATCTCACATTTACTATTCAAATTTTCCGAAAACAAATCGAAAGCATTGTGCAAGCTGCAAAAAAGCAATTATCTTCAGGAGATGAGCTCCACAAAACAAAAAAAAAAAATAATAATCATAAGGAACAAGGAATTTTGCATGCTTACTAAAGAAGTGTATGTGTCATATGAACATATTTGGTAATGCGTGTTTCTCCTTTTTTGTTTGGTGAAATTAAATGTTTTGGTAATCTTTGAGAAAAAAAAAAAACTGAAAACGAAAACAATTTAGCAAATTAAATCTTTTTTATTACAAATGATTTTCGATGGTTTCTTGTAAGTACTCTATAGTCGCTATGTGGTTTGTCTATGAGGAAGTGATTCAAGCGGAATGGTTAGGTTAGGTTATACACCCTCAAAAAAAATCGCTTCTTTAACATATGTTCCAAACATATTTTGCAGGAAGCACATATATTATTGCATACTGCCGAAACATTAATATGTTTGTTTTATGTGAACATATTATATGTTTGGAAGCATTTTGAGCCAAAAATATTATATGCTTGGAAGAATTTTTCCCAAACACGATTGTGCTCATTCCCTAACGTACTCGTAATTTTCACTTCCACGAAATTTTTTAGTTATTGGCACCTTTTTCTGTAATACAAATAATGTTGAAGAAATTATTCACTTTTATAAATTTTTTAAATTTTACCTTTCGCCTGCACGGAGAATCGAACCGAGGACCATACAGTTTGTAAGCCAACACACTATCCACTGGGCTACGTAGCTGTTATAGTCACCAGTAGATAATTATCGTTTTAAGTTACATTTATATAGCATAGTTTGCAGCGCCCACGAGCCCATGCAAACATAACATTATTTAACAGAAACATACATTTGTTTGCCACGTGGAGCAGTGGTTAACATGTCTGCCTTGCATGCAAAGGGTCGTGGGTTCTATCCCTGCTCCGACCGAACATTTTTTTTTGTTTTTTTTTTTAATTTACACATTTATATTTATACTATATTATTTTTTTTTTTTTAATGAAACTTCGAAATATGCGTTATTAAAGATTTATAGTCAGTAACAGTGCTTGATATAAACGAAATTGACAGATTTTTGGATAAAATATTATTTTTTATTGCAAAAATAACAATCTTGTAATAAAAAACTGTTTTTGTACAAAACTTTAAAATTTGGAAGGAATTCAAAAACTAACAAAAGAAGAACGTGGAGTCGAGTATAAACATACATACATAATTTTATAATATAAACATAAATTTATTTAGGAGTGAACAGTTTTTTACTAGCATTTAACACCATCGCTCTAAAATTCCTTTTATTTTTCTTTAATAATTCATTTTAAAGAAAATAAACTTTTTAAATTGTTTTAGCTGTAAAACTCGAACTTAATGCCCGCTTTTATATTTGATGGTGTCCGTCAACTCCTCGTGGACTACTTTTTAATAAAGAAGAACTAAAGTTTGTTTTTTTACATTTTACTGTGTAATTTTTCACTATTTCCTCCTTATTTCATTTTACTGTCACTAAAGGGCACTATACTCTAAAAAGAGTATAGTGCCCTTTCGTTATTTTTATGAAGACCCCTTATTTCTTTTAACGAACCAAGAAAAAAATTGTGCCCATAATGCCAAAATGATAAACAAAACACATGTCCACACATACATAAAATCCTGCTCTCAAGGCGAAAACATAAGCTGTTTGTTTTTCAAATGTCTATTCTCTTGGTTCAGAATGTATATTCTCTTTATTCAAATTAAATAATATTTAGACTTAAACATATCAAATTTTTGGCCTTATCATAAAACAGTTTTCCGAAACAACATACAAGCGGTTTCACAGAAATTGTTCTCTTTTGATTCTTTCGCTGTGTTATGTTGATATCTTTCGTCAACTCTCCCGGTTTCCATCTCTATTTCTTTCTCTATACTCTCTCTGTCACTTTGAATAAAATATCACAACATATGTATGTTTAGTATGTTTAGTCGAAATTTGTAAATTTATATATGTTTGTATTCACACATATGATTTTTATGAAACATTCATACCCCAAACATAATATATTCTAACATATTAACATAGATGTCCCAAACATTTAGTGTTAGTTTAGGAACATTACATGTTTGTACTTAAATATATTGTGGTTTAAAATCGTGCCCGAAACACATTTTGTTTAAATCGGAACATATGAAAAACATATTTTTCTAACAGTGTAGAAATAAACTTTCGACCAAATTTTCTATAGAAATAAAATTTAGAAAAAAATTCTATAGAAACAAAATTTTGACAAAATTTTCTATAGAAATAAAATTTTGAAAAAATTTTCTATAGAAATAAAATTTTGACCAAAATTTTCTAAAGAAACAAAATTTTAACAAAATTTTCTATAGAAATAAAATGTTGACAAAAGTTCTATAGAAATAAAATTTTGACAAATGTTCTATAGAAATAAAATTTTGACAAATGTTCTATAGAAATAAAATTTTAACAAAATTTTCTATAGAAATAAAATTTTAACAAAATTTTCTATAAAAATAAAATTTTTACAAAATTTTCTATAGAAATAAAATTTTAACAAAATTTTCTACAGAAATAAAATGTTGACCAAATTTTCTAAAGAAATATACGTTTGACAAAAGTTTTGACAAAGTTTTCTAAAAAAAAAAATTTTGACCATATTACAATAGAAATAAAATTTTGACAAGATTTTCTATAGAAATAAAATTTTGACAAGATTTTCTATAGAAATAAAATTTTGACAAAATTTTCTATAGAAATAAAATTTTGATAAAATTTTCTCTAGAAATAAAATGTTGACAAACTTTTCTATAGAAATAAAATTTAAACTAAATTTTCTAAAGAAATAAAGTTTTGACAAAATATTCTCTAGAAATAAAGTTTTGACAAAATTTTCTATAGAAATTATATTGAGAAAACTTTCTATAGAAATAAAATTTGGCAAAATTTTCTATAGAAATAAAATTTTGACAAAATTATCCATAGAAATAAAATTTTGACAACATTTTCTAAAGAAATAAAATTTGGCAAAATTTTCTATAGAAATAAAATGTTGAAAAAAATATTTGTAGAAATAAATTGTGACAAAATTTTCTATAGAAATAAAATTTTAACAACATTTTCTATAGAAATAAAATGTTGAAAAACTGTTTTTATAGAAATAAATTTTGACAAAATTTTCTATAGAAATAAAATTTTGACAAAATTATTCCATGCTATCAAACTCTCCCTTTTTCTTATTTGTAGAAGTAGTAACTTGCTCTTGTTGGTGTAAACTAAAAATATTTTAAACTTTGACATGTTTACAATTCAACTGATATTTATACACTCAAATAAATTGTAGCTATTAAAAAACAAGTAAGTAAAGTAGAAAGTCGGGCGGGGCCGACTATATCATACCCTAAACCACCATTACAGAATTAGTAATCATAAGCATTTGTGGGGTAACATATAGGTCTGGGAGATAAACCGCAGTTGCATATTTAAGAAAATTAAGGTGTACATGTCTATGGGTGCTTTGTGTCAATCTGACTATAGCTCATAGTCAATGTTGCCAGGGAAAATGTTCGGTTTACCCTACAAGGACAAACAAAGTTCCCTACTTTCCCATACATTCCCAAACAATTTTCCCTACTATATTTTTCGTTAAATTTAAAAAAGTTTTACAAAACAAAAATGGTTCTAAATACTTTATTATCTTAAAACATGAATATGCAACGTATATAACTTAGAATATAAATTTGTATTACCACCACGGTTGCCACATTTGGTAGAATTCTACCCAAATTAGTAACCTTTTTTGTTTAATCTCTATAAAAATAAAATTTTAGAAAAAGTTTCTATAAACAAATTTTTGTGAGAAAATTTTCCATATAAATAAAATTTTGACAATAAATTCTATAGAAATAGAATTTTGAGAAAAAATTCCACAGAAATAAAATTTTGAAAAAATATTTTATAGAAATAATATTTTGAAAAAAATTTCTATAGAAATACAATTTTGACAAAATGTTCTATAGAAATAAAATGTTGACAAAGTTTTCCACAGGAATAAAGTTTACCACACATTATTAAAGATCAAGCCTTGCCGGCTTCTAATTTCCTCCTCTAGAGCCACCAAAATGTAAAAATTATTACAAATTATTTTGAGTGAAAATGTCCTAAATTGTGGCCCTACGTCCCTACAAGACGCTAAATATTAGAAAAACCCTACTTCTAGCAACACTGAATGTGTTGATATTGCACCTACGGAGTTAGTATGCCACTAATATTGAGCCCATTATTAAAAAAGAGAAAATCGTTAAATTAGTGTGGGTAATAAATCAAAATTTGTAAAAATCGAGCAATATTCTTATGTAACAGCTACAAGTACGTATAAATACGATCGGCTTGTACATCAAAATTTGAAATTTGAGTAACATTGGTTAATAAATAAGAGTATTATGGCCAAATTTGGGAAAATAGAGCGATGCATATATATGGAAGCTATATCTAAATCTGAATACCACAAAAGGTTACCTTGTGTAAGATTTGAGTAAGATCAGTTAAGAAATGAGGCTTTTATGGTCAAACATAAGGTTATTAGGGGCGAATTTTGCAAAATCGGGTGTTACATATATGGGAGCTATATCTACATCTGAACCGATTTCGATGAAATTTTGCACATATAGTTAGTACTATAGAGGACTGAATCTAGCAAACTTTTAGTAAGATCGGTCTATGGCCAAATTTGGGAAAATCGGGCTATACATATATATGGGAGCTATATCTAAATCTGAACCGATTTCGATGATTTTTTGCACATATAGTAAGGGCTATAGAAGACTACATTTAGCCAAATTTGGGTCAGATCGGTTGATAAATAAGGGTTTTGTGGCCAAATTTGGGAAAATCGGGCGATACATATATATGGGAGCTATATCTAAATCTGAACCGATTTGGATAAAATTTTGCAGACTTGAAGGGCGATGGAAAAGATTAACTTTTGCCAAATGTGGTGACGATGCGTTTGCAAAAACGCGCAACGTGACCCCATTTATCGAAATCGGGCGATACATATATATGGGAGCTATATCCATTAGCGTAGCTAGAAAACTTTCCTAGGGGGGGCTATAGCCCCCCTAGCTAAAAATTAATAGACTGAAGTTATAGGTTATATTATTGTTTTATTTTATAAAAATGAATAAAAAATTAGATTCCAATATAACTAGACAATTAATTTATAATAAAGCAACTAAAAGCAGTTCCAAACTTTTTCCCTACTTCCAAAAATGTGCTCAGAAAGAAGTTAACAGGAATTAATTTTTTAATTAATTTTTCTATAAATCGTTTTTTCATATTTTTTTTGCAGCATTGCAAAATTGCAAGATGCAGCATTCGTTTATTAAAAAATAATTTTAATATCAATTACTATTTTTTAATTAAATCGACTAAAAATTAGGCTAAACAAGAAATCCGACTAAACAAAATAAAATTGTACATGAAAGTCTTTAGCGGAACTTGGTGCGGTTGTATTTACTTGTTTAATATTATAATATAATATATATTAATAATATATTATAACTATATAACAACAATGGAAAATCCTAAATCGGTTTCCAAATTCTGGGGGGGGGGCTAAAATTTTTCTGGGGGGGTCTAAGCCCCCTCCCCAGAGGCCTTCCTATGCTTATAGTGTGTTGTGCATGAATCAGGACTGTTTTTTTTTTCAGCTTCCACCAAATCAAGGAATCTTACTCTAAAGTGAAAATGGATATCGTACTAATCGGCGAATTTGTTAAAAAATACATCGTTATAACTGGCAGCTACCTTGGAGCTATGTTTGGATGCCTGTCTGGCTTACAAAGGGTCCTGGGTTCAGTTTCGTCGAAACACCAACAAGTTTTTCAGCGGTGATTTGTGCCCTCTCAATAATGCTGTTTAGATCAATGACAAGAAGATCCCTTGTCATTGATCTAAACATGAAATCGGGCAACATTTAGTGACCAGAGAGAAGTTCACCACAATGGATTGAAAGTCTCAGTGTGCCAGAAATATCGGGCTACCATTATACCTAACCTAGCCTATCCGTAAAACATAGGTAGCCGGGGTAACATTTTACAAAACAAAAATATTACATTGAAAAGTAATTAATTAAAAGTGGAAAATTATGACAAAATGGTGGCATAAAAATGTAAAGTCAATGTCATTTAGTGGCACAACCAAAAAGTGGCCCCAAATTTCTTTGAAAAAAGTGGCAAATTTGCATCTGATTTGCCACAACGGTTACATTGTTTTACATCATAATCCCCTTTAAAAGTCGATTAGCCGATTTTGGCTAAAATCAAAAGTCCATTTTCAAAAACATCAAAAGACGATTAGTAAAATTTGAAGATTACAAAACAGGTCGACTTGGAATTTTCGAGCTTTCTTCTTGATAAAAAAATGATTAATCGATTATCATCTTTTTACCCCATTCCGGTCAACTATCAGCCCACGTAAGCCCTGAATTTCTTAAAAAAATGCATAGGTGGTCCAAGGTAGGTTCGTGAGAAGAATAAATACGTTAGGCTCTATCTACTACAAGAACCGCGAAACGAATCTCCAGGATGTTATTCTGCCAAACGTTAGAAAAATACCCAAAATGAAAAAAAATTCTCTTGGGTCGTGGTGAAATTCTAAGTCGATCTAGGCATAAATAACTAAGTAATAGATGACCCATCTGTGTCAAACGCAGTCTGACAGTTCCCAAAATGAGGAATAAACGAAGAAAATAGGGGGAATTACAAGTTCTCTCTGAGATTCGTTTTTACAATTTTTCTATTATATCCACAATTTTAACATTTTTGATACACCAGGTGATTTATAATCAAATTAAATATTCAAAAGTTTATATTTGCACAAAAAATTGTGACAAAAACCGCAAAATTACAAAATTAACTTTTGAGAAATTTTTCTCTTTACGAAAAACACAAAACGAAATGTCAGAGAATTCATTTGGGCTTCTTCAACATTTTTTGCTCAGAGAGCGACAGGTCATCTATATTTTAATGGATCTATGGATCTAGGCATGACCGCCCGTCCGTCTGTTGAAATCACACTAACTTCCGAACGAAAAAAGTTATCGACTTGAAACTTGCGCAAGTAGTTGTTATTGATGTAGGTCGGATGGTATAGCAAATGGGCCATATCCTATTTTACGTATAGCCCCCATATAAACGGACAGGGAGCATTTTGAGGTTAAGTGGAAAAGAAATTGTCAGATATTTTTATATCCTCCACCATAGGATGGGGGTATATTAACTTTGTCATTCCGTTTGTAACACATCGAAATATTGCTCTAAGACCCCATAAAGTATTTATATTCTGGGTCGTGGTGAAATTCTGAGTCGATCTGAGCATGTCCGTCCGTCCGTCCGTCTGTTGAAATCACCTTAACTTCCGAACGAAACAAGCTATCGACTTGAAACTTGGCACAAGTAGTTGTTATTGATATAGGTCGGATAGTATTGCAAATGGGCCATATCGGTACACTTTTACGTATAGCCCCCTGATTAAAAAAGGGAGTAAGGGGGAATTGGCGACGTTGATGCTGGGCACAAAAATGAGTGGACACCAAATCCGGGAGTAAATGTTGTGGACTGTATGATGTGGGCTAGAGGAGCAGCAGGAGGTTACCTTTACAATAGGAGAGTTGTGGATGTTAATCAGTTGTCATAATTTCTCGATACATGAGAAATTATGACATGTAACAACCGAGAAGTGGAAATAAAAAATTGAGAGTTACAATTTGTGGGGTTTTGGGTTTATTAAGATATGCTCACCGTTTGAAATGTAAAATGCAATAGAAAGTTTGTAGGTCACTAAGCCTACCATGAAACCTACATACATACAATATTTCATAGTGATAATTCACAATAATGTTAAAGTAGTTGGTAATTTCGATGGGTTTTACAAGTTTTCAGATACATTTTTTTTATAATTCACAATAAATTAAATTCTGTTTAATTCAAATTCTTAATATATTTAGAATAAGTCTAAATGTTTATTTAGACATGCTCCCACCTCTCTACTTAGGCGAAGAGCACAACACTGAGGCTAACGCACGAATAGCTTCAGACAATATTTTTTGATTTGGTGTAGTTTCATTGGAGCTGTTTGTGTTGGCGTTGGTTACAGTTTGGTTGTTATTACGTGTATTTTCTCTCTGAACATTATTGGTGTCATGAGTTGGTTCACCCTGTCGTTTTGTGTAATTAGGATGCAATAGGGTGTTGTGGGGCCGTCCACATCTTTTACACATATTCCTGGACCGGCAATCGCGAAATCGGTGGCTCCTGGCAAGGCAATTCACACAGTAGATCTCTCGTAATACCCATATATTACGTTGCTTAGGCGTCATTTTTAAGAATTTTGGACACACTTTGAGGGCGTGGAACTTATTACAAAGTTTGCACTTATAAAAGTTTGGAGACCTCTTTTGGTTTGATAGGAATGATCTGAAATACATGAGACGTGGTTAGTGAATGTAAATGTTAGTGTAGTGACTAGTATTCGTGATAGTTAGTGTTGTGCGCTATCTAGCTGAGATTCATCAGTATTATTAGCGAGCGGCAAATAACATAACTTTGCTATGGGCCGGGTTATAGTTCCAGATGCTGTACGTATGTCGGCAACTCGCACTTTAGTGTCTGAACCAGAATAAGTTTTAGTAATTCGGCCCAAAAGCCATTCATACGGGGGTAGCAAGTCGTCGATAACAACGACTAAATCATCAATTTTTAAATTCGGAGTAGGAGACTTCCACTTATACCTTTTATGCATAGCCTTTAAATAGTCCTCTTTCCACCTTATCGCAAATTGATGGTGCAGAGCTTTTAGTTTGGTCCATTTATTAATAAGGGACAACTTTGGCGATATCGGCTCAGGGAGTGCTAATAAGGGAGATCCTCTCAAAAAATGGCCTGGAGTTAAGGCTGTGAGGTCAGATGGATCTTCTGTCATTGCTGAAATTGGACGGGAATTTAAGACGCCTTCTATACGTGCTAGAAGGGTTGAAAACTGCTCAAATGTGAAACGATGGGCTCCGGCGAGTTTCTTGAAATGGGTTTTGAAGCTTTTGACCGCTGCCTCCCATAAACCTCCCATATGGGGTGCATGGGGTGGTATGAATTTCCACTCGAATCCGTGTGTTAAGTATTTCTGAGATATATCACTAGACGTAGTTTTGATAAAATGGACAAATTCTCGAAGTAGAGTTCTGCTGGCGCCGAGAAAATTGCGACCATTATCTGAAAATATTCTACAAGGGAGCCCTCGCCTCCCAACAAAACGAGCGAATGCAGCTTCAAAAGCAACTGACGACAAGTCAGAACATACTTCCAAATGTATTGCTTTGGTGCTGAAGCACACAAACACACATACATATCCTTTTATTACGGGGGATTTTCTGAGTGTCGAACTTTTCAGTTCAAACGGCCCGGCGAAATCGATACCGGTAACATGAAATGGGGGAGAGAAGTTGCAGCGGTCGGGTGGCAGCGGAGCCATTATCTGACAACTTGGTTTGTGTTTATAAATCAAGCAGGTTTTACATTTGTGAATTATTGCTTTCACACGGGGTTTTAAACGAGAGATGTAATACTCAGTTTGTACAAATCTGCACATTTGATTGCATTCGCCGTGGGCTAAAAAGGTATGTAGGTGAGACAAGTATATGTGACAAAAATGAGAATTTCCCGGCAGTATTATGGGATATCGTTCTTTATACGGGAGAGTTGAATTTATTAAGCGACCATTTGCCCTAATTATTTTTTGACAGTCTAGAAATGGATTCAGAGTGGATAAACTACTTTTATGAGACAGTGTTTTAGAGTTACTTAATGCCTCATATTCAGAACTGTAATATTGTTTTTGAGCTAGAGATATCAAACGATTCTTAGCGAATTGAATCTCCGCTTGAGTCAAAAATATCGTTTGAGAGATTTGGTCATTACTACGCCGAGGATGAGAATGGCGATAAAAACGGAACACATATGAAATGACACGCAGAGCTCTTGGGTATGATGAAAACCTAGATAGTATATCATTTTTTTCGGTTATTGTTTGATGTGAGGTTACAACTTCAGGAGTTAAGTTAGGACATATTGGATTTTTAATTGGCCAAGTGGATTCTGGGTTTGTAAGCCACGTTGGCCCATTCCACCAAAGTGAATTTGAAACCAGATCACGAGGCTTTGAACCACGAGTGCCAAGATCGGCCGGGTTGTCATGGGTAGATACATATTTCCATTGTGCGGTAGGAACGAGTTCGTGAATCTGTGCCGTTCGATTGGCTACGTAAGTCTCCCACGTGTATGGCGGTTTAGATAGCCAGCCGAGAACTATAGATGCATCTGACCATAGAGTTATCCCAGTTATGTTACTGTTAAATATTTGTGTTACGTATTTGACCAGATTAGATAACAATAAAGCACCATTTAGTTCTAATCTGGACAATGAAACAGGTTTGAGTGGGGCCACTTTGCTTTTCGCTATAAATAAGTTAGAGAAAACCGTTGGGGTAGACGTCTGAAATCTGAGATAGACGCATGCGCAGTAGGCCCCCTTGGATGCATCACAAAACCCATGTATTTGAACTTTATCAGTGGGCATGAATTGGATCCACCGTGGTATTTCTATAACGCTAATCTGAGATAAGTCATTCAATATTTCATTCCAAGAGCGAAGAGAATCTGAAGATATGTTATCATCCCAGCTTGTTGCTTCCAGCCAGAGCTGTTGCATGAGCATTTTTGCTCTAATAACCACAGGTGTTATCCATCCTGCTGGGTCAAAAAGTTGAGCAACCAACGAAAGCACTTCACGCTTTGTGAAAGATTCTTGAGGTTTCAAAGAAATATTAGAATAACAGAACATATCACTCAAAGCGTTCCACTTTATTCCGAGAGTTTTCGTGGCACTCGTTTCCGAAAAACGTAATAAATCTAGATCGTATAAATCTTCAGGAGGAATATCTGCAAGTAGTTTGGGATCATTGGCAGTTATCTTTTTTAAGGGAAATCCTGCCGAATTTAGTACTGTTACGAGCAACTTCTGAGATTTTATTGTTTCTTCGATAGAGAATCCTCCCCATAAAATATCATCGACGTAAGTCTCTCGTCTCAATATATGAGATACTTGAGGAAACTTTTTTTCTGAGTCATGAGCTAGTTGCAACAAAGTCCGTATCGCCAGAAAGGGAGCACAGTTAATACCAAATGTAACCGTGTTTAGCTGGTAATCTCGCACTGGGTCTTTGGGATCCTTTTGAAATAAAATCCGTTGGTAGGATCTATCATCGGGATGTATCTTTATTTGACGATACATTTTTTGGATATCTCCACTATACACATATTTATACCTTCTCCAATTGAGAAGCGTAGATACCAAATCGTTTTGGAGAGTTGGGCCTGTGCAAAGCACATCATTAAGGGAAAACCCCGATTTGGATTTCCGAGACGCGTTGAACACTACTCTAACTTTAGTGGATTTATGATCCGGACGCACAACCGCGTGATGTGGGAGGTAAAAGGAATAAAATTTACCTTGGGAACAAATTTCTTGGGAGGAAGTTTCTTCCATATGGTTCAGTGCAATATATTCGCGCAGCACGGAACTATATTCATTTTGAAGTTGAGGATCTTTAATTAAAGTCTTTTCCATTCTGGCATATTGGCCAAGAGATATGCATCTAGATGAACCAAGAAATATTTTTTCAGGAAATTCGTTCCTAAATGGGAGCCTTACAACGTAGCGACCGTCTGTGTCACGTGTAGTTGTTTTGGCATAAAAATCTTCGCAAAATTTATCAGTATCGGATTTCTCAGGAACTGAAGGAACTTCTTCAATTTCCCAGAACTTTCGAAGCACGCCAGAAAGGGCATCAGACTCACGGGAAACAACTTTGGTAGTAAACGAGTGAGTGATTTCATTCGGCATTGGGCCACTAAGAACCCATCCGAAGATGGTATTGTATGCAGAAGCAAATCCACAAACATCTCTCTTAATACCTTCAATATTGATAAACCGCTCAGAATCATTTCCAAGTATAAGGTCAATATTGGACGAGATATTGAAATTTGGGTCCGCTAAATCGAGACTGAGTAGATCGGGACAAGTAGGTATTTGAAAAGAAATAGCGGGCAATCTCCTAGTAACCTTTGGTAGAACTATAGCGCTAACTGAAAATCGAATTTTATGCCTTTGGGCATAAAGAACGAGATCACATTCTTTGTCAGAAAATTGTGTCATCCCCCCTATTCCACCGATTTCGAATCGTGATTTACGATAGGGGATTTGTAAAAGATTCCGAATTTTTTCTGACAAAAACGTTCTCTGGGAGCCGGGATCAATTAAGGCTCTAACAGTGAAAAGCTCGTTTCTGTGCTCAATTTGGACCAAAGCCGTCCTGAGTAAAATAGTATCGGTGTTTTGAGAAAAATTTGCATCAACTCGAGTAAAATTTTCTTTGGAAGTTGAAGGGGGACAGCTTTCGAGTTGATGTTTCGAACCGTTTTGTTCGAGTGTATTATTGGGATTATTTCGGACTAATTTATCACCGCCAGATGTGTTAGAATTTTGAGCATTATTGTTCGAGGTTTGATTGACATTCAAATGTAGAAGAGAATGATGTCGCTTTTTGCATGTGAGACAAACTCGTTTACTCTTACATTTTATTTTTGAATGAGCCGGGGAAAGACAATTGTTGCAAAGTTTTTTCTGAAAAACGAAATCAACGCGCTCTTGTGGAGAAAAATGTCGAAAATCAGGACAAATTCGAATACTGTGATCTGAGCTGCACAAAGGACAGTGTTGACTTATATTCTCTTGAGATGAATACGCATGTATCTTGTTACTATTTTGAGTATGATATTTCGGGGTTTGAATGCTTTGAACTTGCGAGTTTTTAAAATTGGAGATTCGTTCTACAACCTCGAATCGATTAACCAAGAACTCGTCCATTTGGGACCAGCTAGGTAGCTCACGGTGTGATTTGAGAGACTGCTCCCATTGGGAAATTGTTTCCTCCGGAAGCTTTGTCGAAACTAAGTATATTAAAATTGGATCCCAAGTTTCGATTTTAACATTCAAAGATGTTAAAGTGCTGAGGCAGTCTTTTACGGTCGAATGTATCCTTTGAAGGGCTTCACTATTTTCAGCCGTAGCTACGGGAATATTAAATAATATTTTCAGCTGGTTATCTACCAACACTCGCTTGTTCTCATATCGAGTTTTCAAAGCGCTCCATGCCAAACTGAAATTCTCGTCGCATAATGCATATCTTTTCACTATGGCACCTGCGCTTCCCTTAGTTTTGTTTCTCAAGTGATAGAGCTTTTGGGCGGGTGTCAACCTTGGGTGATTGACATATACGGCCGTGAACATGTCACGAAAGGATGGCCAATCTTCATAGCTGCCCTTGAATATCTCTGTGTCGCATGGGGGAACTTTTATACATACTTCAGAGTTGTTAAGGGTTTGCGGTTCTGGTTGCCTTTCATTGAAAACGGACAATCTTGTGGTTCTACGAGGCGCTGTATTAACCGACATTCTTACAACGTCCAAAATTTGAGCTCGAGTCTCGTAATAGGCCACTGAACATATATTGAAATTGACTTTAGCATTTTGTTTTAACTCTTTGGAAACATTAACTTCAGGAGACAGCATTAAAGTTTCATATTCTGATTGAACTTTTTGCCATCTGTCTCCTAAATCCTCCAATTTGACCTCAAGTAGAGTGTCTGATTGGTCCGCAATATCAGAATTTTCAAAATCTGAGCAAAAATCAGTTAGTTGGTTGCAAATGAATGCAAATTTTTCATAGATAGGAGAAAGTTTAAGAGTGTTGCCATTGGCTTGAGAATTTGATGGATCGGTAGGATTAGACATTTTGTGACAATATGTCGTAAAAGATTTGGTATAAAGTATTGAGCTTCTGGTCGATTCAATATTCCCTTACGGGAAACGCAAATTTTATCATGAAATTTGCTAAACAAACCAAAGTTATCTTTAAAGATAGTGTGACGGGAATTGAATGAACTGTAAAGAGTTTCGATTTAGATGCAACTAGAGAGATCTGATTTGCCCAGAAAAGTTTTTTTGTTCCCATATGATTACCATTCAGTTGAAATGTAATGTGTTTGACTGGCAGTTGAAATATAATGGGTTTGAACGCAGTTTTTTCGATAAAATTCAACTAATTAAAATTTCAGTCAAATTGTGAAAATGACAAATGAGCAACCATGAAATTTGCCAATCTTTAGCTAAAAAAGGCAGATTTTAACTCACAAGTTTAAAATGCAATACATCAGTTAACAATATATTGCTTTTGGTTATTTGTAAATAAAACGAAAATTGTTAACTAAATGATGCCTTGTTCCTACAAATTGAACACAAAGCAGACCATCGATTCGAATGAATTTGGTTTTTTTTTTTTTATGTTTGAAGATTCGTTTCTTAATTGTCAAAATGAGTATTTCCCAATTTTTGTCCTGAGAATTCATTCAAATTTCAAAATGTTTACTTTCCTTTGCCGCATACTGTACGTTCGACAACCAACTCGAAACGAATTGCCTTTCGAAATTGAAGATCCAAATCAATTTTCTTTCATTTAGAACACGAACATAACTTTCCATGTGAGATAAGAAATAGGGTATAAAGCATAAGAGGTATTGCTATATATCCGTAAAAATATATAGCTCTAGGGTTAATTATAAACCCGAAAAAAGTTGTCGAAAATTGTAGTTAGAATTGCTATGTATCAGTTAAAAATGCATAGCTTAAGGGTTATTTGTAAACCCCAATTACGAAATGTGAAAGATAAATTTATTAGCTGTAGAATGTTTGTAATCCTTCTGAAAAGTACAGCTGATGCAACATAACGTTTCACCTACTAGATTACTTGTAAACTAGCAAATGTAATATACCTTAGGAAAGTGTACAAATGTTCAACAATAATTTATTGACAGCACGGTTGAATTCTTCAAATATCCCCCAAGGGATCATATAAAAATTATCCAACACAGGGATCAGTCACAATTTTAACATAATCCACCTTAGGGATCCACATAAAAAATATATCCAGCTTATGGATTAGGCACAATATAAAAATGTCCACGTTAGGAATTTTCAAACAACACAAAATAATCACCAATATTTAAAAATCCGCGTTAGGGATTCGCAAAATATTTAATAAACTTTGCTTAAATTTGCGCATGAATAGAGATAAATTATTTAAATGGCGTTAATTATGTTGATGTTAGTGACAAATTAGTTTTAAAGATATAAAATTATTATGTTTTAATTAGCGATTTAGAAATCAACTGACATTCATTTTTGTGAGTGTAAGCCTTCGAACAGACAGTTTAATTTTTTAATATTTCCCTTTTGGTTGCGAAAAATGTAGCCAGTAACTAGCTCGTTACTGATTTGTGTATATTGTCTCTAAATCTTCTCATGTGTGTTCTGTTTTAACATAAAATTGTACGTTCATCCATGAAATTGGTTTCGAGACACTGTGCGTGTATAACAGTTTCAAAATATTCTTGTTCAAACGTTGTAGCGAAGTACTATGCAATATGATTTGTCTGATGGAGTGTGTTTTGTGCGAGAGTGGTCTGCTCTCTTATTTTCTTACACAGTGGTTCGATATTGTATGAGATTCACAATGATATATGGGTTAGTGTATTAGGGGTTATTTAATATTATAAAAGGTATAGTTTACCTTAACATTCCACTTTTTTTGCAATTATTATTAATACCGAACCGTAATACCGATTTGTATAATTATTTTATATATTTAATGTTTTGTCTGCCCGCAGCACTATGTATGTTTTTTTATTATTATTTAATCTTACACAATATTTTTTTTTGAACATTTAATTAGAATAAATATTTGCTCTTTAAACCATTTTATATACTAACCACTTTTCGAAAGACGTATTTATAAATGTAATTTTTTTTTCGTTTTTTGTTTTCTCGTTCTTTTCTCCAAATTTTATTGAGCACCTTTGTTACAGCCACTCTCTATTTATAATCTTCACTATCATCTTGCTTTTCTTTACATTTAATTCTCTTTTTCCAAATATCACGTCGCTCTTTTAACCCGAGTAAGTGAGAAAAATGAAATGGGTATAAAGATAATGGATGTGAGAATTGAAACAGGTAACATACATTGAAAGCGCAATCCAAACCGAATTATTAACTTTGGTGAGAAAGGTAATATGAGAGGAGTTAGAAAAAAAGAAACATATGAAGATAAAGAATTTCGGTAATTCGCTTTTGTTTTCTTCTAACGGTATTTCTTTGATTACCATAAAAAAAAATTGTTTTTTTGGGTATACAGAAAAATTGTGTAATTTTCTGTATTAAATAGTTTATGTAATACGTTAACGGTATTTATATTTCTCACATGGGTTTAAACTATTACGTAACTTTTTCCAACTTTTACGAAAAAAAAAATGTTAAAAATGATTTTTTACGATATATAATTTTAAGAAGATTAACGACAATTTCCGAGCTTTGAGCTTTGGCGTAAATGTTAAATTATTTTCCACCTAATTGTTATGTGTTTGTTGTAATTTTGGCATGAATTTTTGACTTTTAGCTCAACTTTTTAATATGATGAGGCAAAATCATATTTGTTTGACGAAGATTTGCAATTTCTCTGGTTCTAGTTTTTCGATTTGACTGTGCTATCACGATTTTTTGAGTTTCAAACTCGAAATTGTAGAGATAAACTATGTTTTAATGAGGGTTTTTAAGAAGTTTTTACTATTTTAAATGTTTTATAGGGTATACAATAGTGCAATTGTATAAAATTTAGAATTAAGAATTTTAGAATAGCTTTAGAATTAAGAATTTTAAAATGCTTGGGAAGTTTTTTTACTATGACTTTTTAACTGTGCAATAAAAATAAATTATCTTTTGTTTAATATTTTGAAGAAATTATTTTGAGAATGGCAATATTTTCTCACAATTTTACCGTTTTATTACACTTTACTATTGCTTTGTCCATCCAGTTTTCAGCATAAAATGTTTTAGAAAAGTTTTATTTTAACAGAAACTTTTCCCACACAAATTATTATTTTTTGACTCCACAAATTACGGAAATTATTATTTATACACTTCGAAATGATTTTAATTTCGTTTTTACGCTACGAATTCACGAGTTCGATGCACAATTGCCGATATCAATTGGCTCTGATCACCGTCACAAAACAACTAAAGTGGAAGGTTTTGGTGTAATTATCATTTACCTTCTGTTCTCCTGTTTGGGTACTCTTCGTTCATTTGAAAATCCTCTCCTCGAGTGGACCATGATTAAAAAAGGGAGTAAGGGGGAATTGGCGACGTTGATGCTGGGCACAAAAATGAGTGGACACCAAATCCGGGAGTAAATGTTGTGGACTGTATGATGTGGGCTAGAGGAGCAGCAGGAGGTTACCTTTACAATAGGAGAGTTGTGGATGTTAATCAGTTGTCATAATTTCTCGATACATGAGAAATTATGACATGTAACAACCGAGAAGTGGAAATAAAAAATTGAGAGTTACAATTTGTGGGGTTTTGGGTTTATTAAGATATGCTCACCGTTTGAAATGTAAAATGCAATAGAAAGTTTGTAGGTCACTAAGCCTACCATGAAACCTACATACATACAATATTTCATAGTGATAATTCACAATAATGTTAAAGTAGTTGGTAATTTCGATGGGTTTTACAAGTTTTCAGATACATTTTTTTTATAATTCACAATAAATTAAATTCTGTTTAATTCAAATTCTTAATATATTTAGAATAAGTCTAAATGTTTATTTAGACACCCCCATATAAACGGACCCCCAAATTTGGCTTGTGATTGCTCTAAGAGAGGCAAATTTCATTCGATCCGGCTGAAATTTGGTACATGATGTTAGTATATGGTCTCTAATAATCATGCAAAAATTGGTCCACATCGGTCGATAATTGTATATAGCCCCCATATAAACCGATCCCCCGATTTGGCTTGCGGAGCCTCTAAGAGAAGCAAATTTCATCCGATACGGCTGAAATTTGGTACCTGATGTTGGTATATGTTCTCTAATGACCATGCAAAAATTGGTCCACATCGACCCACAATTATATATAGCCCCCATATAAGCCGATCCCCAGATTTGACCTCCGGAGCCTCTTAGAGGAGCAAAATTCATCCGATCCGGTTGAAATTTGGTACGTGGTGTTAGTATATGGTCTCTAACAACCATGCAAGAATTGGTCCATATCGGTCCATAATTATATATAGCCCCCATATAAATCGATCCCCAAATTTGTCTCCGGAGCCTCTTGGAGGAGCAAAATTCATCCGATGCGGTTGAAATTTGGAACATGGTGTTAGAATGTGGTCTCTAAGAAACACGCAAGAATTGGTCCATATCGGTTCATAATTATATATAGCCCCCATATAAACCGTTCCCCAGATTTGATCTCCGGATCCTCTTGGAGGAGCAAAATTCATCCGATCCGGTTGAAATTTGCAACGTGGTGTTAGTATAAGGCCGCTAATAACCATGCCAAAATTGGTCCGTATCGGTCTATAGTTATATATACCCGATCCCCAATCACACAAAAATTGGTCCATATCGGTTCATAATCATCGGTTCATTTATTTCTATAGAAAATTTTGTCAAAATTTTATTTCTATAGAAAATTTTTTCCAAATTTTATTTCTATAGAAAATTTTGTCAAAATTTTATTTCTATAGAAAATTTTGTCAAAATTTTCCTTCTATAGAAAATGTTGTCAAAATTTTATTTCTATAGAAAATTTTGTCAAAATTTTATTTCTATAGAAATTTTTTTACAAATTTTATTTCTATAGAAAATTTTGTCAAAATTTTATTTCTACACTGAAAAAACAGTGAACCCACCAGGAAGAAAACTTTTGATTAATTTTAGAAAATTTTGAATATTTTTAGAAATTTTTAACTAAACAGTATTACAAGCGCTGGCATCGCGCCGATATCACAAAAATATGTAAATATTTTTCGACAAATTTAAGAAAACTTATTAGACATATATAATTTTTTTCACTTTTTAAAGAAAATTTTGTAGTTTGAAGGAAAAAATTGGAGTTCAAAATTGCAAGAATGTCTTTAGTGACATACGAAGTTCATCATGGACGCTTTTGTAGTAAAATTTACAAATTCGAAGAAATAATGAACTATTTTATGGCAAATACGAATTTAGTAAATCTCTATCCTTAACTTGTGTATAATTTTTTCCTGTATTTTAGTTCATTTAACTAACGTACGCAAAAAATTATTAGAGTAAATGAAACTTTCACCAAATATAATAAGTTCATGAACTAAAATATAGTTAAATTGGCTTTAGTGAAATAGTGAGTTCACTTTTTTTTGAGTGTATAGAAAATTTTGTCAAAATTTTCCTTCTATAGAAAATGTTGTCAAATTTTTATTTTGTCAAAATTTTATTTCTATAGAAACGTTAAACTTAATTATATACATATTTAATTGGCGCTTTTGTATTTTAATATATACCACGTATGGACTATGTGGTATATATTACGTTGTTAGGAAGTTTTATGATACCTTACCATCGGCTTCATTAGACGTTTCTACGCAATCCATGGTGGAGGGTACATAAGCTTCGGCCTTGCCGAACTTACGGCCGTATATACATGTTTTCCAATCGAACATTTAAATTTCTTTATTTCTAATTTTTGCTCCATGTTTGGCTAATTTTACCAATGTTGCCTTTTTAGATTAGTTTCCTGAGTGCGTTTCATTCGGATTCTACCCAAGAACACCATGTAAAGTCACACAAAAAATATGGACAACTGACTAACTATGGCACAACGTTTATTCCCCAGTCAAAGGGGAACCCTCCAAAAAAAAAAAAAAAGACGTTGAGAGACTTTTAACAAAAACTAACACAGATGTATTTAAGTGCAAATTGCAAATTGAAATTAAGATTTTGTCTCCCTAGCGACCATTTCAGTCTTCGAATATCCCTGAACTTGTGGTTTGTGGTATTATAACACAAAATAAAAACGCAAAACCATTTAAGATATTGAAATCTCGCGGTTCTTTTAAGGAATATCCTTTTTTTTTTGATTGAGATAGCAAACGAGAGGGTTACTATCAACTAAAAGCAATTAAAGTATTATTTCAAGTTAATTTCTTCTGAAACAAAAAAAAAATTGCAACAGCTTATTAGTTTTATTAAAAAAATTTTCTATTTGTTGTTATTTGTTTTGTTATGCGGCAACGATTGTTAGGATATACTCTTGTACATCAGGATGTGAAATTTCGTTTGGCAGGAAATTTTGTAAAAATTAATTAAAACATTTCCTCTTCGAATGGTGGATGGCATTTATTGGTCCTAGCATTTAGCTAAGAGGAAAAGGACTTATCTGCGAGGGAAAGAAAAAAGCTAATATCTAGATAGAGATTTTTGAGGAGACCACAAGTTTGTGGCTGGCTTTGGACAAGAACGGGGTATGTCCCCCCGAATAAAAAAAGTTGAAAATCGATTTTTCGATTCATCGACTCTTTGTGATCTTCACATTTTCAGATTCGAATCCTCTAATCGACTTTTAATATATTCGAAAGTCTAAATATTGTACGGTACGACTGATATTCCTTGCAACCAAATTAAGTTTCCCTGCGGGAAATTAGTGCAAATTGCCACTAATGGACCCATTACAGGACTGGTACTAGTGCTGTAGTTTATCAACATTTTTAATTGTGATATAATTTATTGATTCTTATACTCAATTGATATTAAAATCTTCTAAATTTATTTATTGTTCAATATATTCCTTTCTGGTGCGATACGGATGGAAACAGCGTTCTAAAAGTTTGTCCCAGATTGTTTCATGAGCAGTTGTCTATGGGGTAGTCCTACTAAGCTGTTCCAGGACGTGTCCTTTGGTTGGACTCGTGTCCTAAAGTGTAAATTTTCCCAGCCAATGACAAAACCATGTTAAAGTGACCGGTCCATTCCATACGCTTGTACCAGAACTGTGACTGGTCCATACACACCAGGGACTAATCCTGTACCGGTACTGGGGTTGATCAATTTCCCGTAGGGTTGCTATTATATCTATACCACTCGTCTGATAGGTGACAGATGTTTTATTGTTTACAAGCTTACATAAGAATTTTGATCTATTGCATTTATGAATATAAAGTTATTCGTGATGGAATTCAAGCATGATTTGGCTGGAAAATCATTTTATTTCTCGTACAATGCTCGTTACCACGATACTGGCAGTGTTGAATCGGGTCCACATAATGAACGAAAACAAGTATACATGGCCGTAAGTTCGGCCAGGCCGAATCTTACGTACCCTCCACCATCGATTGCGTTGAAACTTCTACGAAAGACTGTCATCCACAATCGAATTACTTGGGTTGTGGTATCTTAAATCGTTTTCTAAATTGTGAGTTAGTCCATACGTGGTATATATTAGACAAAAAAGGTGTGTGTAGGTAAGTCTACAAATAATTACGAATCGATATGGACTTGTGCACGGTACGTAGGGAGTCAGAATTGAAATGTGGGAGTCGCTTATATGGGGGCTGTATACACCCAGCAAAAAAAAAAAATTGGAAGTTCTTCCAAAGGCAAAACTTTAAAAGCACACAGAGTAAGAATTCATAAAATGGTACAAATCATTTAAATTTTATCGAAAAAAATGCTAAATTCAATATGAAAAAAATTGTGCATTTTGGAAAATATTTGGGGTCAAACGTTTCCGACAAGCATTACAATCCATTAAAAATTATAAAAATTATTTATTGATAAATTATCACAGAATTTTTTAATTTACATTCAAAACATTGAATCCGGATCACACCTATAGAAGTGATGCAAATTCGGTGCAACGGCTGTTGAAATAGAGGACTTCCGTCCTATGACAAGCCCATGTTAAATTCATCGCTTCTGCGTCAATTTTGCACCACTTCCGGATCCAAAAAAAACATTTTCATTGCTTTTTTGGCGACGCTTTTTTTTGCTGGGCAGTTATGAACTTTATATGGACCAATTTTTGTGTGATTGGGAATCGATTTATCTGAGAGCTACATATAACTATGGACCGATATGGACCTAGTTAGGCATGGTTGTTAACGGTCATATACTAGCACAATGTACCAAATTTCAATTGACTCGGATGAAATTTTCTCCTCCAAGAGGCTTCGAAACCAAATATCGGGATCGGTTTATATGGGGCCTATATATGATTAAGGACTGATATCGACCATTTTTGGCATGGTTGCTAAATATCATATACTACCACCACGTACCAAATTTCAACCAGATCGGATGAATTTTGTTGCTCCAAAAGGCACCGGAAGTCAACTCTGGGGATCGGTTTATATGGGGCTATATAATTATGGACTGATATGAACCAATTCCTGTATGGTTGTTGGATACCATATACTAACATCACGTTCCAAATTTCAACCGAATCGAATGACATTTGCTTCTCTTAGAGGGTCCGCAAGCCAAATCGGGGGATGGGTTTATATGGGCGCTACATATAATTATGAACCGATGTAGACCAATTTTTGCATGGTCATTAGAGACCATATACTAACACCATGTACCAAATTTCAGCCGGATCGGATGAAATTTGCTTCTCTTAGAGGCTCCGCAAGCCAAATCGGGGGATCGGTTTATATGGGGGCTAGATATAATTATGGACCGATGTGAACCAATTTTTGCATGGTCATTAGAGACCATATACTAACACCATGTACCAAATTTCAGCCGGATCGGATGAAATTTTCTTCTCTTAGAGGCTCCGCAAGCCAAATCTTGGGATCGGTTTATATGGGGCCTATATATAATTATGAACCGATGTGTGCCAATTTTTGCGTGGTTGTTAAGGACCATGTACCAAATTTCAGCCGGATCGGATGAAATTTGCTTTCTGAGAGGGTCTGCAAGCTCAATTTGGGGGTCCGTTTATATGGGGGCTATACGTAAAAGTGGAGCGATATGACCCATTTGCAATACCATCCGACCTACATCAATAACAACTACTTGTGCCAAGTTTCAAGTCGATAGCTTATTTCGTTCGGAAGTTAGCGTGATTTCAACAGACGGACGGACGGAGGGACATGCTCAGATCGACTCCGAATTTCAGCACGACCCAGAATATATATACTTTATGGGGTCTTAGAGCAATATTTCGATGTGTTACAAACGGAATGACAAAGTTAATATACCTCCATCCTACGGTGGCAATACCAAAACATGTAGCACACCTATTTAGTGCTCAATCCAGTCGGATAAAAATTACGGTTTTCAAAAGCCCAAGAACTCAAATCTGGAGATCGGTTTATATGAGCTATACCAAACCCTGGGCCAATATAGTCAAAATAGTATTGAAGCCCAGGGTAGATAAACATGTCGGCCGCAGACCATGAATATACCAACGGGACTCAGCAACATCGCACTCTGTACGCGTCAAGCAAGAATGGCTTAGCAAATTCGCTGCCAAGGAATTTGCTAAGCCTGTGCCAACTGTCCTTCACTGCCAAGACGAGTATATATACACGCAGAGAAGGAATATGATCACCCCAACCATGTTCCAAGAGCAAAATGTAACTTTTTCACGGAAATCATATAGCATGTTCGTCGATACCATGTTCTTTTCTCGGAAATTATGTAACTGATTTCGGAAAGCAAGTTATGTTTGACGAGAAAAGAATAATTTTGCGACAAAAATGTTATATGATCGCTGTGAAAAAGCAACATGTTTGAGGTGCTCATATTCCTTCTGTGGGTGTGAAAAGGTTTGGCACTAATAAATACCAAAGTGTCTACACGCTCACAAAAAATCGCTTCTGTAACATATACTCCCAAACATATTTTGCTTCAAGCATATACATTTTTGGGTATTGCTCAAACATTTATATGTTTGATCTCTTCCAATATATAATATGTTTGAAAGCATATTGGTCTAAACAATATATGTTTGGGTAGTCTAAGTTCCAAACATTTTGTATTTTTGCATCCAAATTCAATAATGTTGTCTTCCAAAAAACAATATGTTATTATGTGAACATATAATATGTTTGGAAGCATTTTGCACCCAAAAATATTATATGCTTAAAAAAAATTCTCCCAAACAATATTGTGCTCAAAATTTTATTTATTTATTTATATATATACAATCATAATGAATTATGAAAATAAACAGGTAATATAGGTGCTAACAACATAGGTTTTCGACCTGAATGATCAAAATTTTGTTTCTGCCTAATTCTATATTCCCTTCACATCTCACTTCCACGAGATTTTTTAGTTCTTAGCACCTTTTTCTGTAATACAAACATTGTAGAAGAAATTATTCAATTTTATGATTTTTTTTTTATTTTAATTTTACCTTTTGCCGGACGGGGATTCGAACAGCGGACCACACAGTTTGTAAGGATCAAAGAAGTAGCTGATCAATTGCCCAAGGGAAAATAAAATGTTAATTTTGTAATAACAAGCAACAACCACCAACTTAATTCAATATCGCTCCCTGTTAAATAGCGCTCCAAGCTACTAAACACATATATGTTTATAGGCTATTTCTAAATTAATATATGTTTGCATCCAAGCATATTATATTTACAAACATTTTATGTCCCAAACATAATATGTTCTAACATATTAACATATATGTCCCAAACATGTTATGCTAGTTTATGAACATTATATGCTTGCACTCAAAAATATTGTGTTTAAAAATTTGTATTCCAAACATATAATGTTTATAGCCAAACATATGAAAAACAGTCTTTTTCATCCGTGTATCATCTCACGAAAGCACTTTACCGGGAATGGGCCAAAATATCGCAGAGACACTTTATATTATTTATTATGATCCCTCTTTATAGCGACAATTTTTTTTTTTGGTTTTTAAATATACCTTGAATAGTAAGTGTGTCCAGTTTTATATGTTTTAACAATTGTAGCTTGAACCAAAATGAGAAAGTTACTATGTCTACATACATACATAAATTTATTTCTATAGAAAATTTTCTCAAAATGTTATGCCTATAGAAAATGTTCTCAAAATTTTATTTCTATAGAAAATTTTCTCAAAATTTTATTTCTATAGAAAATTTTCTCAAAATTTTATTTCTATAGAAAAATTTCTCAAAAATTTTATTTCTATGGCTATGTTCCCAAAATTTTATTTGTATAAAAAATTTTATCAAAAGTTTTAATTCTATATACATTGAATGCGTGGCATAAAAGTAGAAAAGAAATAAAAAGGCACTGGTTTAGAATTTGAACCAAAATGTATGGGCTTTATTTAATAAATTATTGTTCGTCAAACAATATTTACCTTCGTAGAAGCGAGAGAGTCTCAAAGAGAATGACAAAAAGCTTGGATGCCGAAAGGCGGGGGTTGATGACATTTGACGTTAGAAAATGTCCCTATTTTCGTACCGAAAGGCAGAGAAGGTGTAGACAAATCCTAACGGCGGGATTACACTTAAAAACGATTATATGATTGAACCAAACTAATAAAACGGCATTTGAACTTAAACATTGCCGCCCGCCTTGCAACATCCAGCCATGTTGCAAAATTTAAGAATAAGTTAAATAATATTTACATGTTACATAATGAAAGTATACAGGATGTACATTTCAGTTTACAAAAAAGAGCATTTTATTTTAGTTCAATTCTTTTTTTTCTCTTGTTATGGTTTCCAATTCATGTTTCATTTTTTCCAAAACATATTATTTACAAATGTGCTCGTTAAGCACGCGATCGTAAATGGACTCGTTAAGCCCGATCGATTTTTAAATTTCAAATAAATTTGACTCGGAAGAGCCGGGTGTCGAGGACTCGTAAAGTCAGAAGGCAGTGGAAGACTACCTTACACCCAAGTGTGATATGGGGTGGCGAAGCCACAAACAATTCTCCTGGAGGGACCCCAGAAGCCGTCGTCAACGGTTTTTTATTGGTTGCTGTTGCAACATTGTCGGCCAGAATGGCAGAATCAGTAGTCGTACTGATGGTATGTTCATCGGCAAGGGGTGCGATGCTAGAATTAATCTCCCGTTCCTCATCCAACATGGGGACGTCGTCCTCAGACTCTGGAAGTGTAGCAGTCATCTTTGCTATGTTTTCTATCTATGAAAATATAGAAAGATTTCGGAACGGAAAACCAAATTAACATAATGGTCAGGGTGACCAGAAACCGTAGGTCGCCTCACAACTTGTAGTCTGATCTATTGCGATTCGAACGCGGCCATCAAACCAAAGATTTTTCATGTAACAAAAACTAGGGAGGACGCGAGCATAACGCGACAGATAGACCTATGTTAACTCCCTAAAAGACAAGGATGTAATCCATTTGAACAAACTACGACCGTTAGTACCCGGATGAACATCGCGAAGACGACATAATTTCCACGTAGTGGGGAGTAATAGTTCTCGTCGAGAATGTCGTGGACAAATCAAAAGTAGCATGTAAAGTTACCGCTTTCGTAGAAAAGCAGACAGTTTTTTAAATATAACCGTGATAAATAGCGTACTATAGGACAAGATAGCTCAAACTCATGGCGTGTATTGCCCCTTGACCCAGGCGCATTACCCAAATTATGGTACCCCGTCAATACGTCGTCAACGTACATGCACTTCTGTAGGACTTGTACATAAAGAGGAAACCCATTCTCCGTGTCGTCAGCCAAATGCAAAAGTTGTCCAAGTCACTGTCTGTAACTAAAAGTTCCGGATAATATTTGCAGAGAATATCTTAACTGTATTCAATGCAGAAATGTCTAGGACGGGTCAACATATATATGGCGATACATCAGTGTGATATCGCAATTGTACACAAATTTATACAACTTCCACCTCAAAACGAGGAGAAACAAGTCTGATTGTTGAGTCGGACCGACGTGTAAAAATGTCATTCAAGGCAGTGAAAACCAATCGAAGTCAAATTGTCTTTTTATCGGTGGATGACCGGCGATAAGGCAGATAACAAATTTTCATTTGTAGGCGTAACCTAAACTGGCCTCATATGGTATAACTGTATATACCCGCGGACAAAGTCGTGGTGAATCGTCTTAATTCATGGTTTTCACAAGAGGGATGCCTAATTTCGAAGAAATTGTGTCAGCCAGGCCGTCCTTGGTTTCCGATTTGTCCGAAGAAATAAGTTTCAAGAGGAAGAGTATCTTCACTCAGAATACCGTCGGGATGTCGTTTTATAATTTTCCTCGCAAAACTTATCTAAATCAGATAAGAGAGGACGTCGGGGAAGCTCTTCTAGTTCCCAAAGTGCGGTGAAGTGTCTCGTGAAGACCATTTTCCTTGGAGAGGTCCACAGTAGTCGTGTAGACAGAAATATTCGAGGAAGGGATAGGACCCGTGACAACCCAGCCGAAGACTGTGTTTTGTGCTAGTAATGATCCCAAAATATTCCTTCGAGTACCGTGCAATAAAATTTTCGGATAAAGATCCGCGCCCAACAGAAGGTCAACAGGACGACAAACAAATAAATTGGGGTCAGCCAAACGTAGATTTGGCATGC
Source organism: Haematobia irritans (assembly GCF_050003625.1). NCBI lineage: Eukaryota > Metazoa > Arthropoda > Insecta > Diptera > Muscidae > Haematobia > Haematobia irritans. The sequence continues at coordinate 33,257,807 of NC_134398.1, forward strand.
TAGACACAATGTCACGATTTAGAGAAAAAGATGGCAGGTTGCCGGAAATGTTCGGAAGAACGTACGCTGTAGTCTCCAGTAGGAGCGACTCATCTAGTGGGGTACCAATGCAAAGTGAACAAAGTTCTCTCGACGTGATCGAAACACTTTGATTCACTCCAGAAATTGTAGCCGAAGTCGAAGACGTGCTCAGTCCAAGTCGGTTCCGCAATCCTTCCGTAATAAAGGATGATTCCGAAGCGGGATCCATTAAGGCCCTAGCAGGATACGTGATACCCTGGTGAACGATATTCACCATTGCAGTTCCTAGTAATACATTTCCAGTACGCGAAGTATGGAATACCTGTCTACTCGACGTCCCTGACACAATGCCAGTCGATGTAGAAGGCTGATCGGTATCCACTGATGCTACCCCGGTATCTCGTATAAGCGGTGCGGAAACGACCGGAGAAGTTATGGGATCATTTGATATATCCCTGTGCAGAAGAGTGTGGTGTCTTCTACCACATTTACCGCAATCATATGCGCTGGGGCAATTAGCTGCAATATGTCTGCGGGACAGACAATTCCTGCAGCACTGATGGCGCTTAATAATATTCATCCTCTCAAGAACTGAAAGATTATGAAACCTAGAACACGTTCTGAGGTGATGCTGTCGTCGACAGAGAACGCATAATCTGTCAGGAGAGGACTGGGAGGAACGAGGCGTACTTGTTGGGGAACGAGGTGCTTTCGCATTCGTGAAATGCGAACGAACTCTTTTGTTGGCCGGAGGCCTGGCGTCAATGCCGCGGATATCCCGAAGACATGTCAATGTCTGGATTCTTTCCGTGAGAAAGAAGTCCAAATCTGACCAAGAAGACAAAGCAGACTTGTCCTTAATACTCTGTTCCCAAAGTGTAACAGTACATTTCGGCAACCTCTGAAGGCATAAAAAGACGAGGATGGGATCCCAATCGTCAGTAGCCACATCGTAGATGGACATTGTCGAAATGCATGTCGAGATACCACGTTGTAGTTTCTTCAGTCCTGAACTGGTCTCAGACTCCAAGACCGGTAAATCGAATAATAATTTGAGTTGGTGGTTCACCAATAGGCGGGTATTATCATAAGTACCCCTTAGTGCCTTCCACGCAAGAGCGAAGCTTCTATGCGTGAGCGGAAATTTCGAAACAACCTCGCGAGCTTCACCACTGGTCTTCTTGAGCAAATGACATAATTTCTCAATTTCGCTAAGTCGGCTATTGTTAATATATACCGCTGTGAAGAAATCTCTAAATGTTGGCCAATTGAGAAAATCGCCGTCAAAAACATCTATATCACAAGGCGGTAGATTGAGACTATGGGAGGAACTATTGTCTCCCCTAGAACTAACGGAAGAACTGTGTGAGTCATCGGACCTATGAGAAACATTCAAAAGAGATGTTTGGTCCTCCAACCGAGGCGATTTAGCAGAATGCTTAGATGGTGCACGTAGTGCATCCAATTTACCTTGAATTGACTCCATGACATTCAAGTAACAATTATAAGCCACATCATATTTGCCGCCAGCAGCAGCGGCTGCCTCGGTGGCGTTGCTCTGTGTGGAAACAAAGTCAAGACATTCGTCGAATAAGCCCTTAACCTTTTCCCACAATGACTTAGCCTCGGAACCATGACATTCTAGTCTATAGGCGGTGAGATCATTGTCTCGCAAACTGTGAAACTTCGCTTCAAATCGGACTACTGCGTCAGTTGCTCTTGTGAAAGCAGTCAGTGGTGTAGTAGTCATTATGACCAAGTACTGTCAAACTTAAAGGGCGAAAAAATTGACACGTGATGTCCAAAACTCTCGAAAAGAGTATAAATCGATCCAAACGCTACTTCGATTTGTCGTCGAACAAATGAAAATGCAGTTTTTTTCCAGTGTATGCGAAATGTGTATCGTCAACTCACAATATTTTTCGCAGTGTACCGAAAGTACCACAAATGTGAACAAGGTAACGTAATTACCACAAAAACACAAAAAATGAGATCAGAAAATTTCTCACAGTGTACGGAGTACAACCAATTTTTTACAGTGTATCGTCGATACACCAATTTCCTTACAGTGTATTGGAAATACCAGCTAAAATTAGCTCTGTAAGGTAAATTATAAGTATTTCAACTTTTTGTAAAAATTGGCGAAAAATTTCTCCAAGTGTATGAAAACACGTAAAGTTTCTTCCAGTGTATCGTAAATACAAGAAACCCTTTTTCGCGTGGCGAAATATATGCAAAATCTTTATTTGGAAAATATTACAATATTTTCCCAGTGTACCCTGTATTCCAAAAGATTTTTGCAAGTGTATCGTGAATACAAAAAATATTTTCAGTGTATCGTAGAATACAAAGAATAATTTTCGCGTGGCGAATTATTGGAAAAATTGAAAATTTTATATATTACGAGAGAGTTTCTCTCAGTGTATATATTATCCAAAATTTCTCCCAGTGTACGTAGATACACAAAATTTGTGCAAGTGTATCGTGAATATCACTTGCCAAATGGAAAAATTACAAGACAATGAAAAGTCGTGAACTTTAAATTGTAAAATGTCAACTTGACCGATTGTAGGGTGCACGGACTGTAAGATGCACACTACGAAACAGTAAGGTCCAACAACAACAATAATATAAAAAATAAAAAAGTTTCGTGGAAACTCAAATATGTCAGTATTACGATAATATAATATATATTAAATACTGTTATTTTATTGTTTATATCGACCGACCGTAGGGTACACTACCACGTAACACGAACGATAATAGTAAACGACCGATATCCGTAGGAATCAACAATAAATACTTTTCTCAATTGAACTTGCAAAAAATTATTTTTATAATTTCGCGCCGTAAGCGACCCACGCTAATAAACCAACGTGTATGCAGTTCGAACGTATGTTGGATGTAACACCTGTGTGCGTACGTGTGTATAGCAAGTTGAACGGCAACTGTATAACACTTTACTATTGATGCCTATTGGCAAACCAATGCTTACAACCAATGCAATTGTTTTTGTTTTTTCTATGCCGATCAAAAAACCAAAGAAAAAACACAACAATATGAATGTAATCAAATGGAGAAATACAGCGAAATTGAATTCAACTTTGACGTAGAATATTTGGACGAAAACAAAGTGGAATTAAACGCACTTTTCAACACTTTAATGAGAATGTAACCGGGTATTAAAGACCGACGGATAATTTATTTTTTTTTCCGTAGAGATTTAATGTACAACCGATATAAAATACGAGTTGTAAAGCGACCGTAGGCGAGTGTTTATTTCTGTTTTATTTATATTTACACCGAAGGATATGCTCACTTTTTAATTATCACTGAAAGTACATACCTTGGTTGTTGATAATAAAAATATTTGTGTAATAAATTGAAAATGCCTCGTAGAGGATGGTGATCGTCGATCGTTTGTTGTTGTTGTTGATTGGCGTAGCCTTTGCCTTCGAAGAAGAAATAAAAAGAGCGAATTAATTCTTTCCAATTAATATTCGGCTCGAATGGACCAATGAATGCGTGGCATAAAAGTAGAAAAGAAATAAAAAGGCACTGGTTTAGAATTTGAACCAAAATGTATGGGCTTTATTTAATAAATTATTGTTCGTCAAACAATATTTACCTTCGTAGAAGCGAGAGAGTCTCAAAGAGAATGACAAAAAGCTTGGATGCCGAAAGGCGGGGGTTGATGACATTTGACGTTAGAAAATGTCCCTATTTTCGTACCGAAAGGCAGAGAAGGTGTAGACAAATCCTAACGGCGGGATTACACTTAAAAACGATTATATGATTGAACCAAACTAATAAAACGGCATTTGAACTTAAACATACATGTTTTTCAAAATTTTATTTCTATAGAAAATTTTCTTAAAATTGTATTTTTATGAAAACAAACTGTATTTCTATAAAAATTTAAGGCAAACTATCGATGTCTACATTCCGAAGTGCAAGTTCAAAGTTTTGTTTTTTGAAATTTCTCAAAACCCGTATAAAATAGAAATTCCTTTATTTTCGGTCTTAAAATCTCATTTTTTTATAAATTTATGATAATAATATTTTTAGTAATAATAGAACATGGCTAAAAACGACTTAGATCACTTTAGACCGCACAAAGCTTTTGCCATTTTTGAACTGGACATTTTTTTAAATTTTAATCACAGGCTAAATACAATATTAACCATAACTTTTGAGAGAAGTGTCCAATAAATTCCAAATTGTGACAGGATGCAACACACATCAATCCGAATAAAAAAGAGCAAACTCCATCAAAACATGTTAAGTCGCCTTAGCGTACTCTGGAATGAGGCCATCGATATTATTTCTATAGAAAATTTTGTCAAAATATTATTACAATAGATCATTTTGTCAATATTTTATTTCTATATAACATCTTCTCAATATTTTATTTCTGTATAAAATTTTGTCAACAATTTTATTTTTATAGAAAATTTTTTCAACATTTTGTTTCCATAGAATATTTTGTTAAACATTTTATTTCTATAGAAATTTTGTCAACATTTTATTTCTATAGAAAATAAAATGTTTGAGAAATTTTATTTCTATAGAAAATTTTGTCAACATTTTATTTCTATAAAAAATTTTGTCAAAAATTTTATTGCTATAGAAAATTTTGTCAACAGTTTATTTCTATAGAAAATAAAATGTTTGAAAAATGTTATTTCTATAGCATGTTTTGTCAATATTTTATTTCTACAAAAGATTTTCTCAAATTTTTATTCCTATAGAAAACTTTGTTAACATTTTATTTCTACCAAAATTTTTCTCAAAATTCTATGGAAACTGTTCCCAAAATTTTACTTCCATTGAAAATTTTTAAAAATTTTATTTCTATAAAATATTTTGTCAAATTTTTATTTCTATAGAAAATTTTCTCAAAAAGTTTTTTTTATATAGAAAATAAATTTTTTATATAGAAAATAAATTTTAAAATTTTATTTCTAAAGAAAATTTTGTCAAAATTTTAATTCTCTAGAAAATTTAGTCAAAATTTTAATTCTCTAGAAAATTTTTTCATCATTTTATTTCTATCGAACATTTTGTCAAAATTTTATATCCATAGAAAATTTCGCAAAACTTTATTTGTATAGACAATTTTGTCAAAATTTTATTCAAAATTTTATTTCTGTAGGAAATTTTGTCAAAAATTTTATTAAAACTTTTATTTCTATTTCCATAGAATTTTGTCAAAAGTTTTATTCAAAATTTTATTTCTATAGAAAATTTTGCCAAAATGTTGTATTTATATTTTATCAAAATTTTATTTCAATAGAAAAATTTGCAAAACTTTATTTCTATAGACAATGTTGTCAAAATTTTATTTCTATAGAAAATTTTGTTAAAATTTTATTTCTCTGGAAAATTTTGTCTAAGTTCTATTTCTATAGAAAATTTTGTCAAAATTTTCTATTTTTCAAAACTTTATTTCTATACAAAATTTTCTCAAAATTTTAATTCTACAGAACATTTTTTCGACGTTTTTATTTATATAGAAAATTTTGTCAAAATTTTATTTCTGTAGAAAATATTGTCATAATTTTATTTCTATAGAAAATTTTGTCAAAATTTTATTTCTATAGAAAATCTTGTCAACATTTTATTTCTATAAAAATTTTTCTAATATTCTTATTTCTATAGAAAATTTTCTCCAAATTTGATTTCTATAGAAAATTTTCTCATGATTTTATTGCTATAAAAAATTTTCTTAAAATTTTATTTCTATAGAAAATTTTCTCACGATTTTATTTCTATAGAAAATTTTCTCACGATTTTATTTCTTTAAATTTTTCTTTTTCAAATTTTTATTTTAATAGACAACATTTTGTCAAGATTTTATTTCAATAAAAAATTTTGTTAAATTTTATTTCTTTAGAAAAAGTTGTCAAAATTTTATTCTTATAGAAAAATTTCTAAAAATATTATTTCTATAGAAAATTTTTTTATTGCTATATATCTATAGAAAATTTTCTCACGATTTTATTTCTTTAAATTTTTCTTTTTCAAATTTTTATTTTAATAGACAACAATTTGTCAAGATTTTATTTCAATAAAAAATTTTGTTAAATTTTATTTCTTTAGAAAAAATTGTCAAAATTTTATTCTTATAGAAAAATTTCTAAAAATATTATTTCTATAGAAAATTTTCTTAAAATTTTATTTCTGTAGAAAATTTTCTCAAAATTTTATTTCTACAGAAAATTTTCTCAAAATTTTGTTTTTATAGAAAATTTTCTAAAAATTTAATTTCTATAAATAATTTTCTAAAAATTTTTAGATCGATAGAAAATTTTCACCGAATTTTATTTCTATAGAAAATTTTCTCAACATTTTATTTCTATGAAAATTTTCTCAAAATTTCATGTCTATAGAAAAAGTTGCCAAAATTTTATTTCTGTAGAAAATTTAACAAAATTTAATTTCTATAGAAAATTTTCTCAAAATTTTATATCTATAGACAATTTTCTCAACATTTTATTTCTATAGAAAATTTTGCCAAAATTTTATTTTGAAAGAAAGTTTTATCTCAATTTTATTTCTATAGAAAATTTAGTCAAAATTTTATTTCTATGGAAAATTTCTTTTAGATTTAATTTCATTGGGAGCTTCTCGAAAAAAAACCCTAAAGGTTTAGGTAGGACTTATTCACCATTCCATAATTTTAACCAAACATTCTTTGAGAAATATTTCTAGACCCCCACCAGTTTTCGTTTTGCATAATTTTACAATCTATCTATCTAACCTCGTTTCGTTTCTAATATTTATGGACCTACAATACAAAATACATTGTCCAATGTATAATAGAGCATGAAAAGGATTATAAACAATTACTACTTCATTGCAGTTTGGTGCAATAACCAATAGCAATAGCCAAGATTTTTGTAGACAACAATGCTGAAGATGGAGTGGTGTTCATATGGTGCATTTGAAAGTAAGTTGAACAAGTGGTACCATCGAGTAAATAATTGAGTTTGTCAATGACCATTCGCAAAAACTGGCAAGAAGATAAAATGCAACAATTGAAACATTTTTGTGCAATGGGAGTTGGGTTATCAAATGATTGAAAACATAAAGATTTCCAGCATAAGGAAATGGGAGTGTAATGCGAGGTGTATGGCAGAAAGTTGAAAATGATAGGTGTGACTTGTGGCAGTAGGTTCAATTGAGCTCGATAACCATAGCTCCCGATCAGCATAAATGTGAACGTAATTAGAACGATTCTGCTGATATAAGCCTGCGTGATCTGGTGTAGATCGGTGGAGATGGTTTGAACATTAGCAAATACTAAGAGGTCTAGTTCATATGATTAATGGGGAATAGAACAAAACGATCCCTCAGATGATAATGCTGGTAAGAATGCAAATGATCGAGGAAGAAGATCTACTTGTTTACAGCTAGCTGCTAATCGTTCTATGGTTGTGTTGTTCCACATCATTCTGCTTGTAGGTCGGTCATAATTTTTAAGCGTTTTAAGGAATTTATTCCTGGCCATGTAAGTCATAGAACAACAGGACTCCAGTTCAACTACTAAAAAATAGTATCTACAGTTTTACCACCGAATCCTACTTAGCTATAGTTCCGCAACTGATATCTACGAATCTACAGTTCAAACACCGAGTTCTTCGCACCTACAGCTCCACCACTGAGCTCTACAGATTAACAGTTCAACAAGTGAGTCCTTCGCACTTACAGTTCCACCACTGATATCTTCGGGCCTACAGATCAATCACTGATAAATTCGTATCTACAGTTCCACCACTGAGACTTTCGGGCCTACTTTGCAACCACTGATACCTTCGGGCATATTGTTCAACCACTAAGTCCTTCGCATCAACAGTTCCACATACTGAGATATACGGATTCCTTTTTCAACCAGTTAGTCCTTCGCACTTACAGTTCCACCACTGAGATCTTTGGGCCCACAGTTCAATCAACGAGACCTTTGGGCGTTCAATTCAACCACTGAGTCTTTCGGTCCAGTAGTTCAACCACTTATATTCTTGGATCTACTGTTCCAGCACTGAGTCCTTCGCACCAACAGTTCCACCACTGATATCTACAGATTTACGCACTTACAGCTTCACCACTAAGATCTTTGGGCCCACAGTTCAATCACCGAGACCTTCAGGCCTACAGTTCAATCACTGATAAATTCGGATCAACATTTCCACCACTGAGACTTTCGGGCCTTCAATTCAACTACTGACTCCTTCGGTCCAGTAGTTTAACCACTTAGATTCTTGGATCTACTGTTCAAGCACTGACTCCTTCGCACCTACAGTCCCACCACTGAGATCAACAGATTCACAGTTCAATCAGTGCGTCTTTCGAACTTACAGTTCCACCATAGATATCTTTGGGCCCACAGTTCAATCACCGAGACCTTCGGGTCTACAGTCCAATCACTGATAAATTCGGATCTACAGTTCCACCAATGAGACTTTCGGGCTGCAATTCAACCAATGAGTCCTTCGGGCCTATAGTTCAATCACTGATATCTTTGGATCTTAATTACAACCATTGAGATCTTCGAATCTACAGATCCGTAACTGACAACTTCGGGCCTACAGTTCAACCACTGACACCTTCGGGCACACAGTTCAAGCACTATTAATGATTGGCAAAATCCTGAACAACCAAAGAACCGACGTTATCATCGACTACCGAACGAGAAACGTTGCTGATTTTGCTGATCCCTTGAAAGACACCTGATGACGTAATACTTCCTTGTAAACTTAGCAACCGTCTGAAAGTCGAAGATCTCATTAGCGGTTCTCCATCACCCACAATCGTCGAACAGACCAACTACCGATCAACCAGAAATCGGCGAACACAACTCCCCAATCATCAAGGAACCGAACTACTCAGCAACGACGAAAAACTGAAGTTCTCATACATTACCGATCATCTAGGGACAAAATTCCTCATATGTTTTCAATCATTAACAAATCGAAGTCCTCATCAAACAACGGTCGTCAAAACACCAAATTACTCATCAACTACCTAACACCGATGAACCGTTTTTCTCATCTACTACCGATCAGCAACGAACCGAATTACTCACCGACTACCGAATATCGATGAACCGACGTCCTCATTCTTTACCGATCATCAATGAACCGACTTCTCATCGACTACGAAACATCAACGAACCGCATATCGATTAATCGACGTTCTCATCCTTTGCCGATCATCAATCAAAGTAATTTCTCATCAACTACCGAACATCGATGAACCGAAGTTCTTATTCACTACCGATCATCAATGAGTCCTTCGGGCATACTGTCCAACTACTAAGTCCTTCGCATCAAGAGTTCCACATACTTAGTTATACGGATTCCTTTTTCAACCAGTTAGTCCTTCGCACTTACAGTTCCATCAATGAGATCTTTGGGCCCACAGTTCAACCACGGAGACCTTCGGGCCTACAGTTCAATCACTGATAAATTCAGATCTACAGTTCCACCACTGAGATTTTCGGGCCCTCAATTCAACCACAGAGTCCTTTTGGTTCAGTAGTTCAACACTTAGATTCTTGGATCTACTGTTCAAGCACTGAGTCCTTCGCAACTACAGTTCCACCACTGAGATCTATAGATTTACAGTTCAATCAATGAGTCCTTCGCACTTACAGTTCCACCACTGAGATCTTTGGGCCTATAGCTAAATCACCGTAACCTTCGGGCCTACAGTTCAATCACTGATAAATTCGGATCTACAGTTCCACCAATGAGACTTTCAGGTCTGCAATTCAACCAATGAGTCCCTCGGGCCCATAGTTCAACCACTTGGATCTACTCTTCAAGCATTGAGTCCTTCGCACCTACAGTTCTACCACTGAGATCTAGAGATTTGCAGTTCAATCAGTGAGTCCTTCGCAGTTCCATCACTGAGATCTTTGGGCCTACAGTTCAATCACCGTAACCTTCGGGCCTACAGTTCAATCACTGATAAATTCGGATCTACAGTTCTACCAATGAGACTTTCGGGTCTGCAATTCAACCAATGAGTCCTTCGGGCCCATAGTTCAATCACTGAGATCTTTGGATCTTAATTACAACCATTGAGATCTTCGAATCTGCAGATCCGCCACTGACAACTTCAGGCCTACAGTTCAACCACTGACACCTTCGGGCACACAGTTCAAGCCGTGAGTCTATTAATGATTGGCAAAATCCTGAACAACCAAAGAACCGACGTTCTCATCGACTACCGACCGAGAACCGTTGCTGATTTTGCTGATCCCATGAATGTCATCTGATAACGTAACGCTACCTTCATTACAGTTTGGTGCAATAACCAATAGCAATAGCCAAGATTTTTGTAGACAACAATGCTGAAGATGGAGTGTTGTTCATATGGTGCTTTTGAAAGTAAGTTGAACAAGTGGTACCATCGAGTAAATAATTGAGTTTGTCAATGACCATTCGCAAAAACTTGCAAGAAGATAAAATGCAACAATTGAAACATTTTTGTGAGATCTTCGAATCTACAGATCCGCCACTGACGTCTTCGGTCCTACAGTTCAACCACTGACACTCTCGGACTACAGTTCAAGCCAAAATCCTGAATAACCATAGAACCGACGTTCTCATCGACTACCGAACGAGAACCGTTGCTGATTTTGCTGATCCCTTGAAAGGCACCTGATGACGTAATACTACCTTGTAACCTTAGCAACCGTCTGAAAGTCTTAGATCTCATTAGCGGTTCCCCATCACCCACAATCGTCGAACAGACCAACTCCCGATCAACCAGAAATCGACGAACACAACTCCCCAATCATCAAGGAACCGAACTACTCAGCAACGACCAACAATCCACGTTTCAACGAATTTAACAATCTCCGAAAACCGAAAAAAACCGTAGTTCTCATACATTACCGATCATCTCGGAACAAAATTCATCATATATTTTCAATCATTAACAAATCGAAGTCCTCATCAAATAACGGTCGTCAATGCGCGAATTTCTCATCAACTACCCAACATCGATGAAAAATAAAGTACTACCAAATACAGATCAACCGATTTTCTCATCCTCGACCGATCATCAACGAACCGAGTTACTTACCCACTACCGAATATCGATTAACCGACGTCCTCATTCTTTGGCGATCATCAACGAACCGAATTTCTCATCGACTACGAAACATCAACGAACCGAATATCGATGAACCGACGTTCTCAACTTTTATCGATCATTAACGAACAGAATTTCTCATCGAGTGCATATCATTAATGAATCGAATTTTTCATCAACTAACGGACTTCGAAGAACCGAATTTCTCCCCGACTACCGACTACCGAACATCAACATACCGACATTCTTATCAACTACCAAAGATCGATGAACCGGCATTCTCATCCACTACCGATCACCAACGAACCGACGTTCTCATCCACTACCGATCATTAACGAACCGAATTTCTCATCGACTATTGAATATCGACGAACCGTCGATCTGATCTACAATCGATCCACAACGAACTGAATTATCGATGAACCGATGTCCTCATCCTTTACCAATCATCAACGAAGCGAATTTCTCATCGAGTGCCGATCATCAATGGATCGAATTTCTCATCAACTACCAAGGATCGATTAACCGCCGTTCTCATCCTTCACCGATCATTAATCAAAGTAATTTCTTATCAACTACCGAACATCGATGAACCGACGTTCTTATCCGCTACCGATCATCAATGAATTGAATTTCTCATCAACTAACCATCCTCAAAGAACCGAATTTCTCATCGACTACTGAACATCGACGTTCTCATCCACCTCTAAGCATCAGCGAGCGGAAATTCTTGTCAATTACCGAACTTCGATGAACCGACGTTCTTATCATCAATGAATTGAATTTCTCATCAACTAACCATCCTCAAAGAACCGAATTTCTCATCGACTACTGAACATCGACGTTCTCATCCACCACCAAGCATCAGCGAGCGGAAATTCTTGTCAATTACTGAACATACGATGAAACGACGTTCTCATCAATAAGCCAATATTAATGACCCAACGTTCTCATCCTTTACCGGTCATCAACGAACCGAATTTCTCATCGGCTACCAATCATCAACCAACCGAAATTCTCATCAACTACCAAATTATGGCGACCAGGCGTTTTTATCCACTACAAACATTTCCCTGCAAAAACAAATTGGAAGTGGTTCCACAAACTTTTCTTTTAAAGAGCATCCCAGAATTTCCCATCGATTTTTTCCACTTCCGATGCAGTCCTTTTGGACAAGTTTACAAACATTTTGTTCAAAGCGCATCCCGGGACCCCCCATCGATTTTTCCACTTCCGATACAGTCCGATTTGTTTCTTAATCATTTGAGTATACTAATATCGCTACAATGATCCTTGAATCCTTTTGAAAAAAATGCCTTTTTGAAGTATTTCCCTAAATAATCTCCATATCTGAAGGGAACTTCTCCCATACTATTGAAATCTTCCAATTTTGGTGAGAAAAATAAATAAAATCTAATACGATACGAGTCAATAGCCAATGGTATTGCATCAAGGATGAGGATAGGAATAAGAATTGTTGCACACTTGTATTTGGCTCTTAAACTGAGTGAAGAGCGCCCAGAAATGATTGTGGGCATTTGCAAGGATAAGGCCAATATGTAAACTAAGATTGAATATTTTTATTGCCATCGATATATGGCTATGGAATGAAAGCTAAAGCATTTGTTGGCCAGGTCATAACAATAAAATAACAACAAATTATGTCAGTGCAAGACTTCTGCATTTGCATCCTTGTATCCTTATGGAAAGATTCTCACCACCCACCGCCCGCCTGCTCTCATTTTTCCAAATGTCATTTGGATATAATAAAATATGGAATCAAGCTACTTGTGTTAAATGCAATTTTCATATTCCAATGAAGAAGAAGGCTAAATATCGGCCTAGTGCCACCATGACCCACCACTCCAATGGTAGGGGAGTTGACATTATGCAGGTCTGTCTATGCCTGGCAAAATTTAAATAAATTTTAATATGGTAACATCTGGCGCCAGTAAATAACCGGATGAATCAATTTTGTCTTTCCTCTCATCTTCATCCCGATGTTCAAAGGTTAGCTGTATGTTGGAGAATATCGTTGTATTTTTATAGAGGATGGCGGGAGAGAGATTGTCCTATCTCTGCTACCTCCATATATAGAATGGGACATTTTGTGGCTTTCATTGAGGGAATACTTCACAATGATTGGCTGTTAGTTCTGGTTAGCTGGCGTCGCTTTATATCCTTAAACCAGAGCTCTATATACATTCACTCATTCACTCATTTTGTCATGGCCATTGCAATAGCCAAACGCCACATCATCCATCCATCTATGGAGCCAGCCAAAATTCTGCACTACCACAAATGCCGAGATGGAGTCGATGGAGTGATATGGAGTTTCGAACCAACCATTCATGGGTGGTTCGAATGCATTTACATGCATTGCTTCAATGCAAGATATGTTTATTGTATAATTTTAGTGATGATAGAGAACATTCACAGTGGTGATAAATAGGGTGGAGGATTTAGGCGCCATAAGGCCTAACGAGAAAATTCAAAAAAGTCTTAAGTACGCCGAAAAACATACTGATCTATTGGGAGCGCAAATTACAAATGCTGGAATATATTTTTTTTCAAATGTTTGAAAATTTATTCGGAAAAAAATTATGTGTCATTTATGATGCGCATTGTAGACTGTTGTTGTACGAAGTACATTAGTGCACTTTGGAACATGTAATGATATAACACAATATTAGTATTTATTTCTATAGAAAATATTGTCAAAATTTTATTTCTATAGAACATTTTGTCAAAATTGTATTTTAATTCTACAAAATTTTGTTATAATTTTATTTCTATAGAAAATTTTGTAAAAGTGTTATTTCCATAGAAAATTTTGTAAAAGTTTTATTTCCATAGAAAATTTTATCAAAATTTTATTTCCATAGAAAATTTTATCAAAATTTTATTTCTATAGAATTTTTTGTATAATTTTTTTTCCATAGAAAACTTTTACAAAATTGTATTTCTACAGAAATTTTTTTTTTAAATTTTGTCAAAATTTTATTCCTATAGAAAATTTTCTCAAAATTTTATTTCGATAGAAACATTTTTTTAAATTTTTTTATAGAATATTGTGTCAAAATTTTATTTTTGTAAAGAATTTTGTCAAAATTTTATTTCTATAGAAAATTTTGTCAAAGTTTTATTTCTATAGAAAATTTTCCCAAAAATTGTATTTCTATAGAAATTTTTTGCAAAATTTTATTTCTATAGAAAATTTTTGCAAAATTTTATTTCTATAGAAAATGTTTGGAAAATTTTATTTCTATAGAAAAAAAAATAAAAAAAAAGAATATTGTGTCAAAATTTTATTTTTGTAAAGAATTTTGTCAAAATTTTATTTCTATAGAACATTTTGTCAAAGTTTTATTTCTATAGAAAATTTTCCCAAAAATTGTATTTCTATAGAAATTTTTTGCAAAATTTTATTTCTATAGAAAATTTTTGCAAAATTTTATTTCTATAGAAAATGTTTGGAAAATTTTATTTCTATAGAAAATTTTTTCTAAATTTTATTTCTATAGAAAACTTTGTTAAAATTTTATTTCTATAGAAAATTTGTCAAAATTTTATTTTTGTAGAAAATTTTCGAAATTTTATTTCTATAGAAAATTTTGTCAAAATTTTATTTCTATAGAAAATTATTTTTTTTGTAAAGAATTTTGTCAAAATTTTATTTCTATAGAAAACTTTGTTAAAATTTTATTTCTATAGAAAATTTTGTTAAAATTTTATTTCTATAGAAAATGTCAAGATTTTGTTTCTATAGAAAATGTTTGCAAAATTTTATTTCTATAGAAAATTTTGTCAAAGTTTTATTTCTATAGAAAATTTTCTCAAAAATTGTATTTCTATAGAAATTTTTTGCAAAATTTTATTTCTATAGAAAATTTTTGCAAAATTTTATTTCTATAGAAAATGTTTGGAAAATTTTATTTCTATAGAAAAAAAAAAAAATAAAAAAAGAATATTGTGTCAAAATTTTATTTTTGTAAAGAATTTTGTCAAAATTTTATTTCTATAGAACATTTTGTCAAAGTTTTATTTCTATAGAAAATTTTCGCAAAAATTGTATTTCTATAGAAATTTTTTGCAAAATTTTATTTCTATAGAAAATTTTTGCAAAATTTTATTTCTATAGAAAATGTTTGGAAAATTTTATTTCTATAGAAAATTTTTTCTAAATTTTATTTCTATAGAAAACTTTGTTAAAATTTTATTTCTATAGAAAATTTGTCAAAATTTTATTTTTGTAGAAAATTTTCGAAATTTTATTTCTATAGAAAATTTTGTCAGAATTTTATTTCTATAGAAAATTATTTTTTTTGTAAAGAATTTTGTCAAAATTTTATTTCTATAGAAAACTTTGTTAAAATTTTATTTCTATAGAAAATTTTGTTACAATTTTATTTCTATAGAAAATGTCAAGATTTTGTTTCTATAGAAATTTTTTGCAAAATTTTATTTCTATAGAAAATTTTTGCAAAATTTTATTTCTATAGAAAATGTTTGGAAAATTTTATTTCTATAGAAAAAAAAATAAAAAAAAGAATATTGTGTCAAAATTTTATTTTTGTAAAGAATTTTGTCAAAATTTTATTTCTATAGAACATTTTGTCAAAGTTTTATTTCTATAGAAAATTTTCCCAAAAATTGTATTTCTATAGAATTTTTTTGCAAAATTTTATTTCTATAGAAAATTTTTGCAAAATTTTATTTCTATAGAAAATGTTTGGAAAATTTTATTTCTATAGAAAATTTTTTCTAAATTTTATTTCTATAGAAAACTTTGTTAAAATTTTATTTCTATAGAAAATTTGTCAAAATTTTATTTTTGTAGAAAATTTTCGAAATTTTATTTCTATAGAAAATTTTGTCAAAATTTTACTTCTATAGAAAATTATCTTTTTTTTGTAAAGAATTTTGTCAAAATTTTATTTCTATAGAAAACTTTGTTAAAATTTTATTTCTATAGAAAATAAAATTATTTCTATAGAAAATTTTTGCAAAATTTTATTTCTATAGAAAATGTTTGGAAAATTTTATTTCTATAGAAAATTTTTTCTAAATTTTATTTCTATAGAAAACTTTGTTAAAATTTTATTTCTATAGAAAATTTGTCAAAATTTTATTTTTGTAGAAAATTTTCGAAATTTAATTTCTATAGAAAATTTTGTCAGAATTTTATTTCTATAGAAAATTATTTTTTTTGTAAAGAATTTTGTCAAAATTTTATTTCTATAGAAAACTTTGTTAAAATTTTATTTCTATAGAAAATTTTGTTAAAATTTTATTTCTATAGAAAATGTCAAGATTTTGTTTCTATAGAAAATGTTTGCAAAATTTTATTTCTATAGAAAATTTAGTCAAAGTTTTATTTCTATAGAAAATTTTCCCAAAAATTGTATTTCTATAGAAATTTTTTGCAAAATTTTATTTCTATAGAAAATTTTTGCAAAATTTTATTTCTATAGAAAATGTTTGGAAAATTTTATTTCTATAGAAAAAATAAATAAAAAAAAGAATATTGTGTCAAAATTTTATTTTTGTAAAGAATTTTGTCAAAATTTTATTTCTATAGAACATTTTGTCAAAGTTTTATTTCTATAGAAAATTTTCCCAAAAATTGTATTTCTATAGCAATTTTTTGCAAAATTTTATTTCTATAGAAAATTTTTGCAAAATTTTATTTCTATAGAAAATGTTTGGAAAATTTTATTTCTATAGAAAATTTTTTCTAAATTTTATTTCTATAGAAAACTTTGTTAAAATTTTATTTCTATAGAAAATTTGTCAAAATTTTATTTTTGTAGAAAATTTTCGAAATTTTATTTCTATAGAAAATTTTGTCAGAATTTTATTTCTATAGAAAATTATTTTTTTTTGTAAAGAATTTTGTCAAAATTTTATTTCTATAGAAAACTTTGTTAAAATTTTATTGCTATAGAAAATTTTGTTAAAATTTTATTTCTATAGAAAATGTCAAGATTTTGTTTCTATAGAAATTTTTTGCAAAATTTTATTTCTATAGAAAATTTTTGCAAAATTTTATTTCTATAGAAAATGTTTGGAAAATTTTATTTCTATAGAAAAAAAAATAAAAAAAAAGAATATTGTGTCAAAATTTTATTTTTGTAAAGAATTTTGTCAAAATTTTATTTCTATAGAACATTTTGTCAAAGTTTTATTTCTATAGAAAATTTTCCCAAAAATTGTATTTCTATAGAAATTTTTTGCAAAATTTTATTTCTATAGAAAATTTTTGCAAAATTTTATCTCTATAGAAAATGTTTGGAAAATTTTATTTCTATAGAAAATTTTTTCTAAATTTTATTTCTATAGAAAACTTTGTTAAAATTTTATTTCTATAGAAAATTTGTCAAAATTTTATTTTTGTAGAAAATTTTCGAAATTTTATTTCTATAGAAAATTTTGTCAAAATTTTATTTCTATAGAAAATTTTGTCAAAATTTTATTTCTATAGAAAATTATCTTTTTTTTTGTAAAGAATTTTGTCAAAATTTTATTTCTATAGAAAACTTTGTTAAATTTTTATTTCTATAGAAAATTTTGTTAAAATTTTATTTCTATAGAAAATTTTGTCAAAATGTATTTCTATAGAAAATTTTTGCAAAATTTTATTTCTATAGAAAATTTTTGCAAAATTTTATTTCTATAGAAAATTTTGTTAAAATTTTATTTCTATAGAAAATTTTGTTAAAATTTTATTTCTATAGAAAATGTCAAGATTTTGTTTCTGTAGAAAATGTTTGCAAAATTTTATTTCTATAGAAAATGTTTGCAAAATTTTATTTCTATAGAAAATGTTTGCAAAATTTTATTTCTATAGAAAATTTTGTTAAAATTTTATTTCTATAGAAAATTTTGTTAAAATTTTATTTCTATAGAAAATTTGTCTAAATTTTATTTCTATAGAAAATTTGTCAAAATTTTATTTTTATAGAAAATTTGTCGAAATCTTATTTTTATAAAAAATTTTGTTAAATTTTTGTTTCTATAGAAAATTTTGTCGAAATTTTATTTCTGTAAAAATTTTATTTCTATAGAAAATTTTGTCAAAATTTTATTTCTATAGAAAATTTTGTCAAAATTTTATTTCTATAGAAAATTTTGTCAAAATTTTATTTCTATAGAAAATTTTGTCAAAATTTTATTTCTATAGAAAATTTTGTAAAAGTTTTATTTCCATAGAAAATTTTGTCAACATTTTATTTCTATACAAATTTTTGTATGAATTTTTTTCTATAGAAAATTTTATTTCTATAGAAAATTTTTGCAAAATTTTATTTCTAAAAAAAATCTGTCAAAATTTTATTTCTATAGAACATTTTCTCAAAATTTTATTTCGATAGAAAATTTTGTCACAATTTTATTATTATACCCTGCTCCACACTGTGGAACAGGGTATTATAAGTTAGTGCATATGTTTACAACTTCCAGAAGCAGACGAGATAGACACATGGTGCATTTGGCAAAAATGCTCAGGGTGGGCCCCTGAGTCGATATAGCCATGTCCGTCTGTCTGTGAACACATTTTGTGATCAAAGTCCAGGTCGCAGTTTTAGTCCAATCGATTTCGAATTTAGCACAAGTATGTGTTTTGGGCAGGGCTGTGGAGCCGGTGCCGGAGTCGGAGTCTGAAGATTTTGCTGGAGTCGGAGTCGTAAAAATTTTGCTCGACTCCGACTCCGGCTAAACCAAATTTTTTAAAACACCTCACAAATTAGTTTCCATTGCGTTATTCATTCGATCCATGTACAGCATGGTTGTAAATGAAAATCAACTTCCAATTACGGCTATCTTTTTAGTTTCCTAGAATGTTAGAATAGCAGATGGGCTGGATCGATCCATTTTAATGCCCATATCATTTTATTTGAAATATTTCAAACAATCGAAATTATTTTTTTTTAAATCTTATTTTAAGGTCATATACATATGTGGAATATTGACAGAAAATTGTTTCAAAGTTTTTTTTTTTTTTTTATAGAAAATTTTGTCAAAATTTAATTTCTATAAAAAATTTATTCAAAATTTTATTACTATAGAAATATTTTTATACCCTGCGCCACACTGTGGAACAGGGTATTATAAGTTAGTGCATATGTTTGTAACACCCAGAAGGAGACGAGATAGACACATGGTGTCTTTGGCAATAATGCTCAGGGTGGGTCCCTGAGTCGGTATAACCATGTCCGTCCGTCTGTCTGTCTGTGAACACATTTTTGTGATCAAATTCTAGGTCGCAATTTAAGTCCAATCGCCTTCAAATTTGGCACATATTCCTAATTTGGGTCAGAATAGAACCCTATTGATTTTGGAAGAAATCGGTTCAGATTTAGATATAGCTCCCATATATATCTTTCGCCCGATATGCACTAATATGGGCCCAGTAGCCAGAGTTTTATACCGATTTGCTTGAAATTTTGTACAAAACATAACACTTAGTTATATAGCCAAGTGTGAACAATTTGATTGAAATCGGTTCAGAGTTAGATATAGCTCCCATATATATCTTTCGCCTGATATGGACTAATATGGTCCTAAAAGCCAGAGTTTTGGCCCAATTTGGTTGAAATTTTGCACAGGGAGTAGAATTAGCATTGTAGCTATGCGTGTCAAATTTGGTTGAAATTGATTCAGATTTAGATATAGCTCCCATATATATCTTTCTCCCGATATGCACTTATATGGACCCAGAAGCCAGAGTTTTATCCCGATTAGCTTGAAATTTTGCACAAGGAGTACAATTGGTAGTATAGTCATGTGTGCCAAATTTGATTGAAATCGTTTCATATTTAGATATAGCTTCCATATATATTTTTCGCCCGATATGGACTTATATAGCCCCAGAAGCCAGAGTTTTGGCCCAATTTCGTTGAAATTTTGCACTAGGAGTACAATTAGTAATATAGTCATGTGTACCAAATTTGATTGAAATCGGATCTTCGGATCTTTCGACAAATATGGTCAAAATACCAACATTTTCCTTGTTAAATCGCCACTGCTTAGTCGAAAAGTTGTAAAAATGACTCTAATTTTCCTAAGCTTCTAATACATATATATCGAGCGATAAATCATAAATAAACTTTTGCGAAGTTTCCTTAAAATTGCTTCAGATTTAAATGTTTCCCATATTTTTTATTTACTAAAATTGTGTTCCACCCTAGTGCATTAGCCAACTTAAATTTTGAGTCTATAGATTTTGTAAAAGTCTATCAAATTCTGCCCAAATCGAGTGATATTTAAATGTATGTATTTGGGACAAACCTTTATATATAGCACCCAACACATTTGAGGGATGTGATATGCACGCAAAGAAAAAAAACGTTTGGAAAACGTGTACCGAAAATGTTTTTCTTTTGTTAGAGTTTTTTGAATTGCTTCGAAAATTTTAAACTTTTATCACCAAAAAAATTCGTTTGTTACAAAATTTTTATTTTTTCAATAAAAAAAGTTATTTTTGAAATAACAACACAGTCCATTTCGTTTATATTAAACACTGTTCTATTCTGACTTTAGGTCTTTAATAAGACACATTTTACAGTTCAAAATTTAATATAGTACAATGTAATGTTGAACATTTTTTCGGAATCTTCCGAATATATCTGGAATATATGTAAAAAAAACAAAAGCAAAAAAAAAAAACTTTGGCCGAAGCAGGGATCGAACCCACGACCCTTGGCATGAGAGTCGGACGTAGCTACCACTGCTCCACGGTGCCAAACTAAATGTTTGTTTCTGTTAAATAAACTTTGTTTATTCGGTTCGTGGGCGCCGCAAGCTATGCTATATAAATATAACTTATATGGATATTTATCTATTGATGACCATAACAGGTACATAGCTCAGTGGTTAGTGTGTTGGCTTACAATGTGCATGGTCCGCGGTTCGATTCTCCGTCCAGGCGAAAGGTAAAAAAAAATTTTAAAATTTATAAAATTGTATAATTTCTTCTACATTGTTGGTATTACAGGAAAAGGTGTTAAGAACTAAAAATCCTCGTGGATGTGAGAAAGATGTGAGGGACAATGCAATTAGCAAGAAAATAATGTCTTTTTTTGAGCTAGTCTTTATGAAATTGTTTTTACATCCTGGAAAAGAATAAACGTTTATCACAAAAAGTATATACTTTTCTTCCAAATACACTTCCTTACAGCGAAAAGCAAATGAGAAACGAACTTTGTTTGTCTAAAATTTCGTTTGGGAGGAAAGAATTATTTTTTTGCGTGTGGTATCGAAAATTTGGATCTACAAAGTGGTACAGGGCATAATATAGTCGGCCCCGTCCGACTTTAGACTTTCCAAACAAGTATTCTATAGAAAATTTAGTCAAAATTTTATTTCTATAGAAAATTTAGTCAAAATTTTGTTTCTCTAGAATATTTTGCAAAATTTTATTTCTATAGAAAATTTTGCAAAATTTTGTTGGTTACACAAAAATTTTTTCAAAATTTTATTTCTATAAAAATTTAAGTCAAAATTTTATTTCTATAGAAAATTTAGTCAACAATTTTGTTTCTGTAGAATATTTTGCAGAATTTTATTTACTACACAAAAATGTTGCTAAAATAGTATTTTTATTGATAATTTTTTAAAAATTTTATTTCAATAAGAAAAAATTGTCAAATTTTATTTCTATAGCAAATTTTATCAAAAAAATTTTTCTTACTGATGCTCACTGACACTGCTATTAAAAATGTATTAAAAATTTTATTACTATAGAAATATTTTTTTCTATATAAAATTTAGTCAATTTTTTTTCTATACAAAATTTCGTCAAAATTTTGTTTCTCTAGAATATTTTGCAAAATTTTATTTCTATAGAAAACTTTGCAAAGTTTTGTTTGCTACACAATTTTTTTTCTTTAAATTGTATTTCTATTGATAATTTTTTCAAACTTTTATTTCTATAAAAAATTTTATAGAAATTTTATTTCTATTAAAATTTTATTCAAAATTTTATTTCTATATATTTGGTCAAAATTTGATTTCTATAGAAATTTTTTCCAAAATTCTATTTCTATAGAAAATTTTGTCAAAATTTTGTTTCTGTTGAAAATTTTGCAAAATTTTATTTCTATAGAAAATTTAGTCAAAATTTTATTTACTAGATAACAATTTTTTCAAAATTGTATGCTCACTGATACTCACTGCTAAGTCGAAAACTTGTAGAAATGAATGAATCATAAATGCATTTTTGCGAATTGTCTAAACAATTATAAATATTGCCCGAGATTTTGTAGTAGTCCTAGAAGAAGCCCTGATTTTGGGTCAGAATAGAACCCTATTGATTTTGGAAGAAATCGGTCCAGATTTAGATATAGCTCCCATATACATTTTTCGCCCGATTTACACTCATATGACCACAGAGGCCAATTGTTTACTCCGATTTATTTGAATTTTTGCACACGGACCAGAATATGCATTGTAGCTATGCGTGCCAAATTTGGTTGACATCGGTTCAGATTTAGATATAGTTCCCATAAATATGTTTTCCTGATTTCGACAAAAATGGTCAAAATACCAACATTCTCCTTGTAAAATCGCCACTGCTAAGTCGAAAACTTTTAAAAATGGATCCAAGTTGCCTATACTTCTAATACATATCTATCGAAAAATAAATCAAAAGTACACTTTAAATATTTCCCATAGTTTTTTACTGACATTGTCCTGGGGTCAAGGCAATCGTCTCAAATTTTAAGTCAATATATTTTCTAAGATAATATATTGTCCACTAAGAAGCTTTAAATATATTGTCGGTTCATATTTAAATGTATGTATAAGGGGACATAAACCTTTATATATAGCACCCAACAAATTTGAAGGATTTCAAATGGAATCTAAAACGTAGATCCACAAAATGGTGCAGGGTATAATATAATCGGCCCCACCCGATTTAAGACTTTTCTTACTTGTTTTTATAGAATCTTTTTGCAAAATTTTATTTCTATAGAAAATTTGTCAAAAATTTATTCTTACAGAAAATTTGTCAAAATTTTATTTTTACAGAAAATTTTGTCAAAATTTTATTTCTATAAAAAATTTTGTCAAAATTTTATTTCTATAGAAAATTTTGTAAAAAAATTATTTCTATAGAAAATTTTGTCAAAATTTTATTTTTATAAAAAAATGTTGTCAAAATTTTATTTCTATAGAAAATTTTCTTAAAATTTTATTTCTATAGAAAATTTTCTTAAATTTTTATTTCTATAGAAAATTTTGGCAAAATTTTATTTCTATAGAAAATTGTGTTAATCAATGCCAAAATCCTTGAGGGCAAAAATCGTTGGATGGAAGTAATTTTTTTGTAGGGTTTGCAGTTGTGAATTAAAATCTCTTCAATAACGATTCCCATATTGAAGGCCTCTGATATTTCCCCACTTGCTTCGAATTTCTACAGTAATAACACTAGAATGTTCATTTCCCAATGTATGAGAGTGCATTTGAATGCATTGGTATTTGTTGGTGTTGGTATTTAATAGTACTATTATTGAGAGCTGATATACAACATAAATTAATTATTTTATTGCATTAGATAACATTATGATGTGCCAATGAATATGTTTGCACAGCTGCTACAATTTTCCTAGTGGTGTTGATGGTGGCCGTAGTGGTATCCACAAACACCCACACACCAACATATACACTCAAAAGCATCCAATTACATTGGGTCCTGGCCATTTGCATAGCCAATACGAATATCTATCCACATGTACTATATATCCATCCGCCATGCATTTAAATGATAGGTATTAAAATACAAATCACTTTTGGCCAATATTGGTGGCCATGGTCTGTAGTACTCATCCTTATCGGAGCGATGAATAAATGTTGCATGGCCTAACTTTAGATGGCCTTTCGAGGGATTTGACTTGCATCATCAATTATTGGCTGACAATTTGGTGGAATAGCCATTAGAAGTAATGAATAACAATTGAAATTTTTATAGAGTTGCACTTGTTGTTGGGAAGAGTGAGTCAACAAAATCTGAAGAGATTACAAGGAATGTAGGATACTGTGGATCGTATTGGGGTATAAACAAAAAAATTAATTTGATTATATTCATAGACATGAATTAAAAACAAGTATATTCGGCCGTAAGTTCGGCCAGGCCGAATCTTATGTACCCTCCACCATGGATTACATAGAAACTTGTACTAAAGACTGTCATCCACAATCGAATTACTTGGGTTGCAGTAACACTTGCCGATGGCAAGGTATCTTAAAACTTCTTAACACCGTCTTCTCAATTGTAAGTTAGTCCATACGGGGTATATATTAAACAAACAAGGCCGATTAAATACGTAAATAATTCAGTTTGACAAAATTTTCTATAGAAATACAATTTTGACAAACTTTTCTATAGCAATAAAATTTGACAAAATTTTCTATAGAAATAAAATTTTGACAAAATTTTCGATAGAAATAAAATCTTGACAAAATTTTGTATAGTAATAAAATTTTGACAAAATTTTCTTTAGTAAAAAAATTTTTACAAAATTTTCTATAGTAATAAAATTTTGACCAAATTTTCTATAGTAATAAAATTTTGACAAAATTTTCTATAGTAATAAAATTTTGTATATTTTTTTGGGGATCGGCTATATATAACTATAGACCGGTATGGACAAATTTTGGCATGGTTGTTAGCGGCCATATACACGGATGAAAAAGACTGTTTTTAATATGTTTGGCTATAAAAATTATATGTTTGGAACACAAATTTTTAAACACAATATTTTTGAGTGCAAGCATATAATGTTCATAAACTAGCATAACATGTTTGGGACATATATGTTAATATGTTAGAACATATTATGTTTGGGACATAAAATGTTTGTAAATATAATATGCTTGGATGCAAACATATATTAATTTAGAAATAGCCTATAAACATATATGTGTTTAGTAGCTTGGAGCGTTATTTAACAGGGAGCGAAATTGAATTAAGTTGGTGGTTGTTGCTTGTTATTACAAAATTAACATTTTATTTTCCCTTGGGCAATTGATCAGCTACTTCTTTGATCCTTACAAACTGTGTGGTCCGCTGTTCGAATCCCCGTCCGGCAAAAGGTAAAATTAAAATAAAAAAATCATAAAATTGAATAATTTCTTCTACAATGTTTGTATTACAGAAAAAGGTGCTAAGAACTAAAAAATCTCGTGGAAGTGAGAAAGATGTGAGGGAATATACAATTAGGCAGAAACAAAATTTTGAGCATTCAGGTCGAAAACCTATGCTGTTAGCACCTATATTACCTGTTTATTTTCATACTTCATTATGATTGTAAATATATAAATAAATAAATAAAATTTTGAGCACAATATTGTTTGGGAGAATTTTTTTAAGCATATAATATTTTTGGGTGCAAAATGCTCCCAAACATATTATATGGTCACATAATAACATATTGTTTTTTGGAAGACAACATTATTGAATTTGGATGCAAAAATACAAAATGTGTGGAACTTAGACTACCCAAACATATATTGTTTAGACCAATATGCTTTCAAACATATTATATATTGGAAGAGATCAAACATATAAATGTTTGGGCAATACCCAAAAATATATATGCTTGAAGCAAAATATGTTTGGGAGTATATGTTACAGAAGCTATTTTTTGTGAGCGTGTACTAGCGTAATGTACCAAGTTTCACCACGTACCAAATTTCAACCGGATCGGATTAATTTTGCTCCTCCAAGAGCTCCGTAGTTTAAATCTGGGGACCAATTCCTGCATGGATGTTAGAGACCATATACTAACATCACGTATCAAATTTCAACCGAATCGGATGAATTTTGCTCTTCCAAGGGGCATGGGTGTTTGAGGCCATATATTAACACCACGTACCAAATATCAACTGAATCAGATGAAGTTTGGTCTTCCAAGAGGCTCCGGAGGTCAAATCTGGCGATCGGTTTATATGGGGGCTACATATAATTATGGACCGATAAGGACCAATTCCTGCATAGTTGTTAGATACCATATACTTACATCATGTACTAAATTTCAGCCGCATCGGATGTGTCTATCTCGTCTCGTTCTGGGTGTTGCAAACATATGCACTAACTTATAATACCCTATTTCACGCAGGGTATACAAAAGTGGGCATCTTCAAATATTTTTGTGTTTGTTGTTTATACCCTCCACTATAGGATGGGGGTATATTAACTTTGTTTGTAACACATCGAAATATTGCTCTAAGACCCTATAAAGTATATATATTCTGGGTCGTGTTGAAATTCTGAGTCGATCTGAGCATGTCCGTCCGTCCGTCTGTTGAAATCACGCTCACTTCCGAACGAAACAAGCTATCGACTTGAAACTTGGCACAAGTAGTTGTTATTGATGTAGGTCGGACGGTATTGCAAATGGGCCATATCGGTCCACTTTTACGTGTAGCCCCCATAAAACGGACCCCCAAATTTGGCTTGCAGACCCTCTAAGAGAAGCGAATTTCATCCGCTCCGGCTGAAATTTGGTACATGATGTTAGTATACGGAATTTAACAACCATGCAAAAATTGGTCCACATCGGTTCATAATTATATATAGCCCCCATATAAACCGATCCCCCGATTTGGCTTGCGATTGCTCTAAGAGAAGCAAATTTTATCCGATCCGGCTGAAATTTTGTACATGGTGTTAGTATATGGTATTTAACAACCATGCAAAAATTGGTTCACCTCGGTCCATAATTATATATAGCCCCCATATAAACCGATCCCCAGATTTGGTTTGCGGAGCCTCTAAGAGAAGCAAATTTCATCCGCTCCGGCTGAAATTTGGTACATGATGTTAGTATACGGAATTTAACAACCATGCAAAAATTGGTCCACATCGGTTCATAATTATATATAGCCCCCATATAAACCGATCCCCCGATTTGGCTTGCGGAGACTCTAAGAGAAGCAAATTTTATCCGATCCAGCTGAAATTTGGTACGTGGTGTTAGTATATGGTATTTAACAACCATGCAAAAATTGGTTCACCTCGGTCCATAATTATATATAGCCCCCATATAAACCGATCACCAGATTTGACCTTCGGAACCTCTTGGAAGACCAAAATTCGTCTGATTCAGTTGAAATTTGGTACGTGGTGTTAATATATGGCCTCAAACTCCCATGCAGAAATTGGTCGATATCGGTCCATAATTATATATAGGCCCCATATAAACCGATCCCCAGATTTGACCTCCAGAGCCCCTTGGAAAAGCAAAATTCTTCCCATTCGGTTGGAATTTGGTACGTGATGTTAGTATATGGTATCCAACAACCATGCAGGAATTGGTTCCTATCAGTCCATAATTATATATAGCTTCCATATAAACCGATCCCCAGATTTGACCTCCGGTGCCTTTTGGAGAAGCCAAATTTATCCGATCTGCTTGAAATTTGGTACGTGGTGGTAGTATATGATATTTAACAACCATGCCAAAAGTGGTCCATATCAGTCCATAATCGTACATAGCCCCATATAAACCGATCCCGAGATTTGGTTTTGGAACCTCTTGGAGGAGCAAATTTCATCTGAGTGAGTTGAAATTTGGTACATTGTGCTAGTATATGGTCGTTAACAACCATGCCTAACTAGGTCCATATCGGTCTATAGTTATATATGGCCCTCAGATAAATCGATCCCCAATCACACAAAAATTGGTCCATATCAAGTTCATAATTGTATATAGCCCCCATATAAGCGACCCCCATATCTCAATTCTGGCTCTCTACGTACAAAAAGTCCATATCCATTCGTAATTATTTGTAGACTTAACTATACATAACTTTTTTGTCTAATATATACCATGTATGGACTAAATCACAATTTAGAAAACGATGTTAAGAAGTTTTAAGATACCACAACCCAAGTAATTCGATTGTGGATGACAGTCTTTCGTAGAAGTTTCTACGCAATCCATGGTGGTGGGTACATAAGATTCGGCCTGGCCGAACTTGCGGCCGTATATACTTGTTATTTATTTATTTATTTCGTCTAGGGAAAATATTTCTTACAGACTAATGCTAAATAATACATTGTGTTTAACAAGTTCTTAAATTGATTAATATTCAAAGAAAAGTCTAGATTTGACCTCCAGAGCCCCTTGGAAGAACAAAATTCATCCGATTCGGTTGAAATTTCATACGTGATGTTAGTATATGGTCTCTAACAGCCATGCAGGAATTGGTCCATATCGGTCCATAATTATATGTAGCCCCCATATAAACCGAATCCCAGATTTGACCTCCGGAGCCCCTTGGAAGAGCAAAATTCATCCGAATCGGTTGAAATTTGGTACGTGATGTTAGTATATGATATCCAACAACCATGCAGGAATTGGTCCATATCGGTCCATAATTATATGTAGCCCCCAGATTTGACCTCCGGTGCCGTTTGGAGAAGCAAAATTCATCCGATCTAGTTGAAATTTGGTACGTGGTGGTAGTATATGATATTGGGAGCCACCGTGGTGCAATGGTTAGCATGCCCACCTTGCATACACAAGGTCGTGGGTTCGATTCCGGCTTCGACCGAACACCAAAAAGTTTTTCAGCGGTGGATTAGCCCACCTCAGTAATGCTGGTGACATTTCTGAGGGTTTCAAAGCTTCTCTAAGTGGTTTCACTGCAATGTGGAACGCCGTTCGGACTCGGCTATAAAAAGGAGGTCACTTGTCATTGAGCTTAACATGGAATCGGGCAGCATTCAGTGATAAGAGAGAAGTTCACCAATGTGGTATCACAATGGACTGAATAGTCTAAGTGAGCCTGATACATCGGGCTGCCACCTAACCTAACCTAAACCTAGTATGTGATATTTAATAACCATGCCAAAATTGGTCCATATCAGTCCATAATCATATATAGCCCCCATATAAACAGATCCCGAGATTTGGTTTTGGAGCCTCTTGGAGGAGCAAATTTCATCCGAGTGAAGTGAAATTTGGTACATTGTGCTAGTATATGGCCGTTAACAACCATGCCTAACTAGGTCCATATCGGTCTATAGTTATATATAGCCCTCAGATAAATCGATCCCCAATCACACAAAAATTGGTCCATATCGAGTTCATAATTATATATAGGCCCCATATAAGCGACTCCCATATTTCAATTCTGACTCTCTACGTACCGTGCAAAAGCCCATATCGATTCGTAATTATTTGTAGACTTACCTATACATACCTTTTTTGTCTAATATATACCAGGTATGGACTAACTCACAATTTAGAAAACGATTTAAGATACCACAACCCAAGTAATTCGATTGTGGATGACAGTCTTTCGTAGAAGTTCCTACGCAATCCATGGTGTAGGGTACATAAGATTCGGCCTGGCCGAACTTACGGCCATATATACTTGTTTTTAACTGACTGTAGAAGTCTAACAAATTTTGTACAGATCGGGTCAGATTTAAATATATGTATATGGGAACATATATCTTTATATATATCACCCAACTGATTTGACTGATTTGATATGGTAAAAGTAGATCTACAAAGTGGTAGTCGGCCCCGCCCGAATTTAGACTTTCCTTACTTGTTTTACTATGGATAAGGGTATAAACGGAAAGATGCCTCAGGAGATAAGTCCGATTCCTTGGTTATAACTATACACTCAGAAAAATGCATATCGTAACTACGAGTAAATTTCATATTAATGGTAAGTTCATGATTTTTATTTACAGTTAGTTAAATTTACCTACAAGTGAAGAAAATTTAATTTGTTGTTGTAAAATGAACTTATCTGAAGTACACTCAGAATGGCCATATCCTTCCCTTTAGTAAGTAAATGGACTCAAGCCGATTTCATAGTCATGAGTATATGTTTTTCCGAAATATCGTAAAAGTTTACTTAGGTTTAATTAAATTCAACTACTCGTTATGACGAAGCACTTGTTTAACAAAAATTTTAATATTAAGTATGCTTTAACTACGAAAGAACAGCATTTTTTACTGGTCTCAAAAAAATTAGTGTCGTAATCATGTGTATAGTCCATAATAAGACACAGTTCAAACTTTTTTACTTAACATTAGTTAAAATATATTGCATGGGAGGAATTTTAACTGACTGAGAGTATATTATACCACTAGCTATTATGCAGAAAAATAGTGAGTCATATTTATGAATAGAACAAAAATTTTCGGGTGGAGTATATAATTAGTACAATTAGGTACTTAGTTCCGTTTAACCTGTAAACCAATAACTAATATTAGATATTGTTATATTAAATTCCTGAGTACGTATGTACTCCCAAATATGGAAGATATTTCCTTCCTATAAGTTAATAACTATATTTCCATTTTGTAAAAATGAACAGATATATTTTTATTGGATGACAACTTTTTACAAAAATTCGTAGGAAAGAAGTTAAATTTAAATTTTTGTAAGAGCGAACTACGAACAAGTTCTTATTCAGTATGAATTGATATAAACTACTGATCAATACAGTATGAACATATCACTGGTAAATAATTATTTACGTTTTTGTATTATATAACTAATTTTAATATGAGAGAATCGTTAGGAGCCAAATTAGCGTTACCATGTTTTTATGTAAAATCCCCAAAAAATCGTCCAAACAAAGTATCTTTATGTAAACATAATCATAACGTTAGGCGGTATGCGAAACATTTTTCGACGGGGTACAAATACATTAATACTGTCAGCAAAAAATCCTATTTATCGGCAAAGAAATAGATCAGATTTTAATTTTCCCCGTTAGCCGCTAGTCACGGTGTCCCGTTGAGAATTTTTGGCTCCCCATAATAAAAACAAGTATTCGCCTTTCGCTATGGTTGTGTTTACATATGAACAAAGCATACATAAAAGGTTAGCTCCGTTCGCGCGATTCAATATTTTAATATTTACCATTACGACAAAATATGTTCAAAACGAAAAGTGATATAATGGACAATACACATAAGAGTTGATTTGTACCAATTAATATCACATCAGAAGTTTATTTCTTGGTAAAATTAATCATTTTCTAATACTCTGTATGATTCTATCCACTAAAGTTATGAAGCGTTTGGCAACACCGAAAAGCACTCTGTGTGCAAAATAAAGCCTTCACCTGATTTGCGATGCCACACCTTGAACATAAATTTCATTTGAAATCTTGAGAATGTGCGAACACACAAATATAATACGCACGATTTCAAATCGTTTCAATTACTCGACGATATGTGGAAACCAGAACAGGCCTGACAACTTTACATACAACAAATTAATACTCTGGCATCTCTGCCTTATAGTGGCCAGAGAGAATGAAAAAACTCTTGTCTTTTTATTCTCTCTGTTGTGGCAATTGAGAAGGTTTCATATTATATACGATCTCTTTGTGTTGGCATTGGCCTTTTGTACCTTAATTTTGTACATTATGTACATTTTTTTATTTATTAAGTCTATAGATACAAAAATCCTTACAGACTAAAATATACAAACAATACATTGCATATATATTATTGTTATGTATGCAATGTATTGTTTGAAAATGATAGTTTGGGTACTATTAATGAAAATATAGCACAGAACTAATTGCTTTCCTCTGTTAATGCCCAAATACAATGAAGTGTCTACAGAATTGGGAAAATACCCAAAAATATTTGAGTTATTTTGTTTCTTATTCGATCTTGTTTGTTTAAATATAGAACATTATATAACCAAAAATATCTAAATTTTTTCGTGGTCTTCAAACCCTGGTGCTAGGTGCAGTTGCTCCATAAGTATGTTCACATTCACAACTAGTTTAAATATTTTACATTTCTCCAAGCAATTGGCAGACGCTGTTTGACTTTTTTTGTTAAAATTAGTTCAATTTCAAATTTGTTTCTTTTCGTAATTAGCAATATAGATATGGACAATATATTCTCTGTTCAAACTATCAGCTGAAAGTGTTTTACGCATCAATAAAGCAATAAGTTCTTTCATTCAATCTATAAAATTAAAATGGTAATCCCAGCGAAAGGCAACAGTCGCGATACTAAACTATAAAATCAGTGTAGATATTTTGAAATTAATTAATTTGTAATATTCACTTCGTGTTTTCAAATTACTTTTCTTCTACACATAGGACCCATTGTTTTTCCCCAACTTTTATCAACATTGCCATGACAACTTATGTTTTTATTTTCCCTTACACTTTTAGCCGATTTCCATCTTGTATTGGAGTTTGCAGAAACACAAGTTTTTGAAAGTCATAACATTCCATTAAGTAAAAATTTTAATTATAATTTAATAAATTTTTTTATATCAAATTATGTAAAAAAATGTTTAATTGGTGACATCGTTAAATTATTCTGTACCACATGCCATGTGTCTCGTACTATTTCCTCTGATGTACAGTACATATGGACATGTGCCATCACTGTTGTTAAAGTGTATCATCAATAGTGCATACGTTGCTACTAAGCTCTCAGTCGGTAACTATCTGTCTATGGAAGTGCAAGTTAAAGTGAAGTGAAATGGAAGAAAAAATAAAAGAAAATAATTTGCAATCAATTTTGAAAAATCTTCATGGAGAAAAATTTATATCAATTTTAGAAGGTAAGTATGTGGAAAATAGTGAAACCGGCAAATCACATAATTATCAAAATTTTACAAATACAACATGTACATTAATTCTATCGAATTTTGTTTAAGTGATATGATTTCTATGTAAAGCTTGTAGCTATGTGTTTGCGAGCGTCATGTAGGTACAGAACAACAGAAAACAACACAAAGTCTTCTAATGCGCGATGTGTTTGAGTAAATGTTTTTAAAAAACTAAACTATTTATTGTGAACCGAAATAATTATAGAATAATTATACAATTTATGCAAGTGTTACGAAGTAGAAGCATTTTATTAACTAGTTTGGGAGAAAAACAATATACTCATTAATTATATCGAATTTTGTTCATGTGCTTTGATTTCTATGCAAAGTTGGTATATACCATATATATATGTGTGTGTGTGTTTTTGAGCGTCATGCAAGTGCAGCACAGCAACAACTAACAAAAATGTTTTTTGTACGCTGGTATTCAAGCAGAACATAACTGTAGCGAAAAAGAGAATAGCAATAGCAAGACGAGTGGCCAGAAAAAACAATCGTGTTTAGCAATAGTGAAATGTATTAGCTTAAGTATATTCCTCATTTAGTTGCCTATGATCAAAGCAGTCATTGAATGTTGAAAAAAAGGGTTGAATTATAGAGATGCCACATTTTTTGATTATCGCATTCGATCGGTATTTACACAAATCTTTGCATTGCAAATAATATTTATATGAAATAGGAAAATGGAAAACATTTTTAATAAAAACGGATATAGTGAACATTTAGATTTAGGCATTTTAGTTGCTTCTTGAAATAATTTATTTAAACATTATTTAACTTTTTAAATATGTGTTTAAATTTACATTTGTTCATTATCTTAATATAGAACATTCAATCAATGAAGAAAGCTTGAAATTTATTACAAAAAGCCATTTGGATGTTATAATTCCGCGAAGCCGTTACGGAGAGCAAATTATTTTCGAATATCATTTGAAAATTTGGCAACAGCAGCAGTTTGCATCAGATAATCCCAGCGTTTCACATAACAACTCCATATTTGAGCTGCCCATACCCAAAACTAGTGTAAGCGAGGTAAGTTTTACAAATTATTATTGCCCCATTATTATATATTATCTATCTGAACATGAAGTTCAATAGTAGTGAAAAATTAATATTTCAAAACTATTTGTAGAATTTTTATTAAATAAAAAAAATAATTTGGGCGCTTTTTATAGAGCATGTTATAGGTTAAAAAAAACATTAAAAAAAGTAATCTTATTTATACCAAAATAAT
This sequence comes from Haematobia irritans, assembly GCF_050003625.1. NCBI lineage: Eukaryota > Metazoa > Arthropoda > Insecta > Diptera > Muscidae > Haematobia > Haematobia irritans. Next base: position 33,291,787 of record NC_134398.1, read on the forward strand.
AATAAAATTTAACTAAAAACAAAGAATTTTTTGCAATAAAAATAAATTAAATTTAATGTAATGTTAGCTACGGAAGTTTTGTTTTGTGCAGGTAGAATTTACTAATATTAAAAACATACACAACATATTTCTAGGTTTCTGTTTTGCAAATTTTAAGTGAATCTCTGAATGGAAAATACATAATGGAATATTATGCAAATAAAAACGCCTTAAATAGCAAATATCGCCGAATTTTATCAAATTGTATTACCGAATACCTATTGGAAAATAATGTGAAAACTTCACCACAAATGTTTGATTCATTCGCTAATGAAATTTCTACAATATTCCCTAATGAAAGTAAAGTAAGTTTGACTTGAAATAGTTTTTGTTAGGATTCTTGTTTTTGTATTTTTATGGTTTAACCAGCATTTTTCACTTATACTAGGACATATATTTTATAAAAAAGGCGGGAAGAAAACCTGCTGGATGTTTATATAGCAAATATCACAACTCCATTGGGAAACTAAGAAAGGAAGGTTTGTGGGCTGCTTCCACGTCCGTCGAAACAGTTATGGAAATTCAAGATGAGCCAGTCGTTAATTCTGGTATAGGTATTAGGATATTTACATCTTTTTGGAAGTAGACATGGTTATTCCCTCTGATTGCATAGTACTTATTTGTTCTAAAATTTTACGGTGTTATAATTATGTAAGTAGCTATTTCCAATATATCGCATATTGAAAATAGGTTTTTACGTTTTTTTTAGCACTTTTAATATCAAAACAAATAGCTGCAGGCAATGAGAAGGTTAATTTATGTGACTTTGTAATAAATTAATGTGGACCCTATCTTAAGTTAAAAAAGTAAAGACAAAAATTCGCCAGTGATGTAATTGTTTATCATTACTATGGATAGTTATACTGTAAGATCGGTAATTTGTACTCAGCCTTTGCGGGAGCGGCGGGGAGCTAATCCCGGGACATAGCGACATTCGGGGTAACGATACCTCCCCTATTTTTCGCAAAGAGCTAAGATTACAAATGTAGTTGGCAAATAAACGTTAGTTTTTCTAACACTCCTGAAAATGAGTTGTCTTTGACTCAATTTTTTTTATGGCGAAAAATTTGCTTTTACTTTTTAATTTGTTTTATGTTCTGCATTATTTTTTACAATGGGCGCAAAGACTGCTTCAAAATAGATTATTTCATTAAAAGAAATATTTGACTTCAAATTTCAGAAAATAACGATGTAATATATAAAGAATGGCTTAAGTACAATGTAGAGCCATTTGATGAAATTTTAGAAAAATGGAGTGCAACTTTTCATATTAGGCAAAAATGTATTCGGGAGATTTGCACATTGAATGATCTATTGGAAGAGTGGCCGCTTTTCAAACAATCGTTTGGTTACAAACTGGTATAATTTAGAAACTATTGACATAAATGGAGCTATTTCTTATATAAAAATACATTACTTATAGATTGTTGCCGACTTTACCACAAAATATCCAGGAAAAGAAAATTTGTTGTTCGAAAAATGGGAGTCATTTTCAAAATCTATTTCAAAACTAATGGAGCAGAAAATTTCAAATGCTGACAAAATCGAACTCTTAAATAAATTGAGTGGTTCAGATATAAGTTCTGGTATATAAATTTCCATATTGCATAAATTTTCTCAAGATATTACAATATTTATTTTTCTATATAGTTTATTAGCAGAAACATTTTTTTGATTATTCACAAAATTTTTTTTTCTGATTCAGTCACGAAATTAATTGATCCAATTAATTTTTTAATTGAAATGTCTTCAATTACGAAAATGATAGTATCGATCACAGTTTTAATTGGACATAGAAAAATTTCTTGATTAAAAAATTAATTGATTTTATTAGCAAAGTTCAATTAATTTTTTAATTGATTCAATTAAAATTTAATTGATGTTGACAAAACTGTATTATTTTTTTAATTAAAAAAGGTAACTATTTTCAATTACTTTCTGAATTGGCTTAGAGTTTTTATTGGGAATAACAATTGATTGTTTGAAAACCATTTTTAGTTAAAAATTAAAAGCGATATTTTTTCTGTGTATTAATGACACAGAAAAAAAGATCTCCAAAATAAGGCCAATTAAGAAAATGATTGTATCTTTAAAATGTTAATTATACCAAATAACATTTTATTTAAATATTTAATTAAAATAATTAAATATTTCCAATAAGAAGAATAATTGAAGTATTTTCATACTTTTAGTTTCCTTAAGGAAACTAAGGAAAAATACTTATAAATAAATATTTATATTGATAAATAATAGGTACTGATTGTCTCAATTAAGAAATGTGAACCAATAAATAATACTATCATTTTCACGATTTAAGAAACTTTAATTAAAAAATTAATTGGAGAAATTCAAGTTTTTAATTTCGATTTTTTCGGGTTTCAGAAAATCGAGCACTGATAATATTGAATCTTATACATGAAGTATTGAAGCCAAGCACACGAATTTGCACAATAGATATTGAAACGAAGAAAAGAAACTTCCACAAAACAACAGTTGCCGATTCGAGAAATGCTTTTTTGCTCTGGGCCCCTACAATAACAGAATTACAGTCTCAAATAAAATTAAAAATTGACAGATTGTTTGAAAATCGAGAAACGCTACAACCGATTGTATGTGGAATTGGAAAATCCAGCGAAGAGTTCTCAGATGTATTTATTTTTTACGCAAATATTTTCTACAAGCTAAATAATATTATACAAGCCATTGACGTAGGATTTAAAATATTTCAAATTTTAGATTTGAAATATCCCCATGATTGTCAAACAGTTTGGCGTTTTATTCAATGTTATTTTTATGAAATACCCCTTAAAAATAATGAAAAAGATAACATATTAATAACAGTGTTGAATGATATTAAGAATTTCTAGGTATTTTGAGTATAAATCATATATCAGTACAAAATACATATATTAAAAAAAATCTTTGACTTATTTATATTTCTCCAAAATCCAAAACTATAAAAATGAATTTGAACTGTTTTGTTTGTAATGAAAAATTTGATGACTGTAAAAAGTTATTTTGTCACTTGAAACATTTACATCATCTCTTATCCAATCAAGCATATGAGTGTGGATTTCCAAAATGTACACAAAAATTTGATTGTTTTAAAAACTTTTCAAAACATATGGTAAACGAAGTCTTTAAATGTAGTACAAAAAATGCCACAAGTTCAGAAAATATCCATGAAAAACTCATCGAGCCACAGAGGTCAATATTGCGCTCTTCTGAATTTCTGTCTGTTTATTCCCAAAATGAAAGACACGATTCTTATTCGCCTCCAAACACAAATTATTTTTCTGAGAACACTGCAGAATGTGTCTCTCATTCTCATTTGGCTTTCACAGAAAGTTCCTTTACTTTGACTCTTAGAAATTATGCAAACCCACATTTTTCTAGAAAGCAGGCAAAAGATATTCAGAATAATATTAAGTATAATATTACACATCCTATTAAAAATGAAATAATGAAAGTTTTGAAAGGTCTGCGGTCGGAATCTTTGGATAATACAGAGAGCTATCTTAGTCGTATTGCTTCTTTTTGCGACAAGCCTTTTGATACAATTGATTCTGAATACAAATTTATACAAAAATTAAAAAAAATGAATTTATATGAAAGCCCAAAACTAGTCTCTATAAACAACACCATTGCGAACTTGCAACTAAAACATTTTACTTCACAAGATGTAGTACAAAACAAAGGTGTAATATTTCCAATAAAATTTCAAATGAAGAAGTTTTTTGAGCTCGACGGTGTATTGGAAGGTTTCGAAGAAAATATTAAGAATTTTAATGACAACAACAATCTTAAAAATTTTTGTTGTGGTAAGCTTTGGAAAGATAAGATTCGACATGTAAGAGGAAAAGATTTATATATTCCATACTTATTATATTTCGATGACTTCGAAATCAATAATCCTTTGGGGTCACATTCTTCAAGCCTATTGGCCATATACTACTCATTTCCCTCCGCTCCAATTCCATTAAAATTTAAGCTAGACAATATATTTATTGCGGCATTATTTAAGTCAGTGGACGTAAAAAACCTCGGTAATGAAAAGTGCTTCTATAAGCTCATTGAAACTTTAAATGAAATAGAGAGTAATGGAATTTTGATAGAAAAAGGTGGAATAAAAAGAAAGGTTTTTCTTTGTTTGGGACTAGTTGTGGGAGACAATTTGCTCTTAATAATGTTCTAGGTTTTTCACGCTCATTTTCAGCGAACTACTTTTGTAGATTTTGTACGATGAATAAAAAAGAGAGTCAAGTTGCTTCAGAAGAAGATTATTTCAAGAAAAGGAACATTGGTAGTTACACACTTCATGCTAGTGATCCACAAAAGGCAGGAATTCGTGAAGTTTCTATTTTTAATAAAATATCAAAATTTCATGTTATTGAAAATTTTTATGCGGATTTACTTCACGATATTTTTGAAGGTGTCCTAAAATATGACATGCCCCAAATTATTTTAGGTTTGATAAAAGAAAATGCTTTTGATTTGGACTTACTAAATATTCGTAAAGAATTTTTTGATTACGGAGAAACAGAAAATGGCAATAAGTCTCCTCGAATCAGTGAAAAGAATCTTCTTTCATCAAACTTAAAAATGTCAGCTCGTGAAATGCTCACTTTCGTACATTTTTTTCCTGTCATGGTTGGTGATTTAGTTGACACCGACAGCAAAGTCTGGAATTTTCTAATGAACTTAGTAGAATTGGTAGATATTCTGCTTCAGCCGAGTTTTTCAAATCTAGACATAATAAATCTAAAAGCTCACATTAAGTTCCATAACACAGAATATTGCAAAATCTTTTCCGACACGCTCAAGCCAAAACACCATTTCCTTATCCACTATTGCCAGTTAATAGAGCAATCAGGCCCGCTTAAATTTTTATGGACATTTGGCTTTGAGTCTAAGCATAGACAGTTGAAGACATACACTAAAAATATAATGTCTAGAAAAAATGTTCAATTGTCATTGGCAATAAAATTTTGTTTTTCTTTTGCGGATTTCATTGTAAATTTCAAATATGATACCATTCAACTAAGTCCTCCAATATACTGTTCTCCAAATTCTCAATTTTATGATCAACTAAAAAGCCACATAGCAACAACTGAATTGGACGCTATAGAATGTTATCAAAACTTCACACGATATGGAACGGTGTATAAAAAAGGGTTTGTTATATATAATTATAATCCCAGATTTTGCGCCTTTATAATATCTGAAATTTTTATTCTGAATGGGAAGATTTCAATGCTTTGTAAACAAATTAAAGTTTTATATTACGAAAGACATTATTTATCGTATTTCATTGAACCTGAGACTGATCAATTTATTATTTTAGAAGCAGAAGACATAGTCTCTCCTCCAATTCACATGACAATTTTAAATGGAAAATACTTACTTAGACCAAAGCCTCTTTATTAGTAGTTACATTCAACAGCTGAATGATAAAATAGTTTCAAGTGACAAAATAATTTATCTTCATGTATTTTGTATAGAAATCGTTATATTATTAATACCAAACATTTATATGTTTTCATGAAATTGTATGTCCCATTATTTTAACGTTGTCCTTATTCTTTATTTTTATTCACTTACAATTTCGCTATGTTTTAATCTTTAATGTGAACTTGTGGTTAATAGTCTAGAAGACTATAAAATTTGATTTTCCTTTCTAATCTAGTATATATTCAAAATTATTTTTCTTTTTTATTTTGTTCAAATTATTATAATATATAATAAAATTTATAAAACGTAAAAATATTCATTATTTTTTAATGTTTCCTAAACATTTTTCATTTCTCAAAAAATACAAATTGTTTGTTAGTTTTCCAGCTTAAATTAAACATATATTTTTCCATCTCACAGGATATCCTCAAACGAGAAATGGTTTACTGTTTGGGTTTTACTTTCAGATATGTTACAAAAATATCTTCTCATCTGACGGCCAGTGACTTGAAGAGCTGATAATCAAATGCATGATTTGAATTTTAATATTTAAAAATTATTAAAATTTATGTACATAAAATAAAAAAGTTAAGACGTTTGTATATATTCCAATTATAAGAAACCAAAAATATAATAAAATTGCATAATTTAACAATTGTTTTTTAAAATAAAATTTTAATTTAATTTAAGTTTTACATAATTTCCTAAAAATGAAAAAGCATAGAATTCTTAAAATAAATATAAATTTAAAGCATAATTACATTAATGTTTGTCTACAATTCTATAAAAGAACCTTATAAAAATAAAGATTTAATTGAACTCTATGAAGAGACAAAAATGCATATTTATTACAAACAGGCTGGGTGGTAGAAAAAATTTACTATACGGTAGTACATCGATTTTGATATTTGAACTTAATATGAGCAAATGTTCTACCTATTGCTATTACCAAAAGTATTTCTGAGAGTACAATTGGACTTTTATCTAATATGTTCTTATTGAATTTGTAAACTCCGTACCATGATATATTAACTCATTCACGAGTAAATACTATTCCATGTAATTACATGTTTACCTCCATATTAGAAAATGTACACTTTATGTGAGTTCAAGTTATTTCAATTATTATTAAAAAATTCTTTCTCACAAGCAAAAAATATTAAAACGTACTATTAATTTACTTGATCTCAGTAATGATAGTACCTACAGAGATTGCATTGTAATTCAAGTAGTAAAAACTTTTTACTCCTACATAAGGCAAATATACTCAGATTTGTGTACCAAGTGTACTAAACACCATTAAAAATAGTATTAACAACATGCAAATATAAACTTATTTTCGATAAAGAACTAATCAAGTGAAAGTAAATGTCAACTTAACGTCGTGTATTCTTTACTCTACCTACCTACAACTCATATTTGTTACAAGTTCGAAAGTATAACAGTTGGTACTTTAGTTTGTTCCAACAAATAAAATTTGAACTATATTGCTGTTACATGCATTCGTTGACTGTTTTTTTTTAACTTACCTTTGATGTAAATGTACTCATGAATTCCAACCAGGTATTGTAGTAAAATACTGTTTAACTAACTGTTAGTACAATTTCTTTCTTAAATTGAAATAACTTTATGAACTTGCTGTTGGTACCAATTTCTTTGGCGACATACGAAGTTCAATTTTCTCACAGGTAAGTTCATTTTAACTCGTGGCGGGGTTCATTCTTCTCTGAGTGTATCATATGTGAATCAGTATCGTCAGTCAAAAGGTATTCTATACACCATCGGCATATTAGATCCAGTACCAAATTTCTTGCAATTTTACCACAGCTCTAATACATATTTGATTTTTGTAAATGAAAATGTATTGCTGTGCTTCGTATTAGCAATTTCCCAAAAGTAAATTTATTAAATACTTTATGATGCATACAGAGATATATTAGTGCAGTAAGTCGTTTGTTTGAATTTGCAATTTGTTTGAATTTTATGAACACTTGCTTGCTTACAGATTACATTACACATAAACATTAAATGAAATAATATGGTCTTAATGTATGAATTTAAATCCTATGTAATTTTGGATAAATATTCCAAAAGTAATATCGCTCAATTTTGTTCGAAATAACCTTCTGTATTAATGTTGGAATATAATCAAGTATTTTGCTTTAAAAAAAAAAAAAACAAACAAAATAAACTAAATAGATAGAGAGACGGAAGGACGGAAAGCATGGGCTCAGCAGGTAATTCTGAGTTTATACTGAATAAAAAAAAAAATCCCATGGAAAATTCCTTATCCTTGAAATAGGGAAGAGATGTTTGCTTATTATAGAAGGCTCATTTCTCTTACATACAAAAAAATATTTTTTGTCTTCAAGCACGAAATTATTTGATCCAATTAATTTTTAATTGAAATGTCTGCAATCACAGAAATAATAGTATCAAAGGCCGAATCGTATGTACCCTCCACCATATATTGCGTAGAAACTTCTACTAAATACTCTCATCCACAATCGAATTACTTGGGTTGCGATAACACTTACCGATGGCAAGGTATCTTAAAACTTCGTAACACCGTCTTCTAAATTGTGAGTTAGCCCATACGGGGTATATATTAAACAAAAAAAAAAACGGCCGATTAAATACGTATATAATTCGGTTTGACAAAATTTTCTATAGAAATAAAAAGTTGACAAAATTTTCTATAGATATAAAATTTTGATAAAATTTACTATAGAAATAAAACTTTAACAAAATTTTCTATAGAACTAAAATGTTGACATAATTTTCTATAGAAATAAAATTTTAACAAAATTTTCTATAGAAATAAAATGTTGACATAATTTTCTATAGAAATAAAATGTTGACACAATTTTCTATAGAAATAAAATTTTGACAAAATTTTCTATAGAAGTAAAATGTTGACAAAATTTTTCAATAGAAATAAAATTTTGACAAAATTTTCTATAGAAATAAAATGTTGACAAAATTTTCTATAGAAATAAATTTTTTACAAAATTTTCTATAGAAATAAATTTTTGACATAGAAATAAAATTTTGACAAAATTTACTCTAGAAATAAAATTTTGACAAAATTTTCTAAAGAAATAAAATTTTGACAAAATTTACTATAGAAATAAAATTTTTACAAAATTTTCTATAGAAATCAAAGGTTGACAAAATTTTCTATAGAAATCAAAGGTTGACAAAATTTTCTATATAAATCAAATTTTGACAAAATTTTTCAATAGAAATAAAATTTTGACAAAATTTTCTATAGAAATAAAACTTTGACATAATTTTCAATAGAAATAAAATTTTGACAAACTTATCTATAGAAATAAAATAAAAATTTTTCAATAGAAATAAAATTTGGCAAAATTTTCTATAGAAATAAAATTTTGGTAGATTATTTTTGGCTCGAGTGGCAACCATGATTATGAATCGATATGGACCAATTTTTGTGTGATTGGGGATCGGCTATATACAACTATAGACCGATATGGACCAATTTTGGCATGGTTGTTAGCGGTCATATACCAGCGCAATGTACCAGATTTCAACCGAATCGGATGAATTTGGCTCCTCCAAGAGGTTCCGGAGGTCAAATCTGGGGATCGATTTATATGATTATGAACCGATATGAACACGGTGGCTCCCTGTTGAAGACCATATACTGACACCAGGTACCAAATTTCAACCAGATCGGATGAATTTTGCTCCTCCAAGAGGCTCCGGAGGTCAAATCTGGAGATCAGTTTATATGGGGGCTATATATAATTATGGGCCGATATGGCCCATAATTATATAAAGGTGGTCCAATATGCCAAGTTTCAAGTCGATAGCTTGTTTCGTTCGGAAGTTAGCGTCATTTCAACAGACAGACGGAAGGACGGACAGGCTTAGATCGATTCAGAATTTCACCGCAACCCAGAATATATATACTTTATGGGGTCTTAGAACAATATTTCGATGTGTTACAAACGGAATTTCAATGTATAATTAATTGCAAGCCAATAAAAAAATTAATTGATCCAATTAAAAAATTGATTAATCCAATTAAAAAATTAACTGTTACTATTAATTTGTGTGATTCATGTTTGTTCCAATTAAAAAAGTTGTTGAATCAATTAAATTTTTATTTGAATATTTTTTAAAACTCAATTAAGATTTTGGTTGGAAAAACTCTCGTGAATTTTTTTTCAGAGTTATGTGAATGTGCTTTGTTTTGAGTTGGGTGAATGTGCTTTAGAATGGGAATTTTTACTGTAAGCAATTTTATTTTTTTTTTTAGTATAATAATCGTTCTTAGATTCAATAATTTTTTGTAGCGTGACCCTAAGGATAAAACATATTAAGAAATTGAAGAAATGTCTCAAGACTTTGTATTTGCTTTTTTACCTATTTTTTTTACTTTCTGTTTTGTCATAGAAATCAAAGTCAACATTTTATTTTTTTTTTTAAATTGTGTCAAAATTTTATTTCTATAGAAAATTTTGTCAAAATTTTATTTCTATAGAAAATTTTGTAAAAATTCTATTCTATAGGAAAAGTTGTCAAAATTGTATCTCTAGAGAAAAATTTGGCAAAATTTTATTTCTAGAGAAAATTTTGGCAAAATTTTATTTCTATTTAAAATTTTGTCAAAATTTTATTTCTATAGCAAATGTTGTCAAATTTTTATTCCTATAGAAAATCAAAATGTTATTTCTATATAAAATTTTGTTAAAATTTTATTTCCATAGCATTTTTGTCAAAATTTTATTTCTGTAGAAAATAATTTTATTTCTGTAGAAAATTTTGACACATTTTTATTTCTATAGAAAACTTTGTTAACATTTTTTTTTTCTGTAGAAAATTTTGTCGTAATTTTATTTCTATAGAAAATTTTGTCATAATTTTATTTCTATAGAAAAGTTTTGTTAACATTTCATTTATATAAAAAGTTTTGTTTAAATTTTATTCCTACAGAAAATTTTATCAAAATTATATTTCTATTAAAATTGTGAAGTACCTCTTAGTTGGAGAGGAATATTTTGCAAAATCGACCGAAATATCAAGAATTCCACCAATCTACCAAACAATAAAAAATCTATAATTTTACTTGAAGAAAAACTGTTTTCCATTTAGCAAGTAAAAGAATATCCAGTAAATATATTTTAATATTTGCTGCATATCACAATTAAGTTAAAACATTTTGTCAAATTCATATTTTTGAATAAAACAAAATTCAACCACACAAAAGTTTTTAGTTTTTTAAATGTTATCAATTCGATTTCAATTAAAAATAATTGTATCAATTAATTGAAACCAAAAAATATTTTTATGCTGGTGCCAATTCACATGTTTGTTACATAAATGTATTTTTTTTCCAAACCAAACCCTTCATTATTTTAAACCAATCCATGCCCCGTTAAAGCTCTTAACATTAATCACTTGACCCAAAGTAGCCCTTATTCTAGTCTAAAGCCTAAGTCAACATGTTTTTTTCAAATCAGTTCTATGTGTAAATATAATATTTTCATTGATATTTTTCAAAAACGGTCATAAATCTACCATGACATTTACGGAAATGCATCCATGTTTGTTGAAGTTGAACATGAACATATCGATGTTTTATACGTTTTTCCTGTTTATCTCTCCATATGAAAATGGCCGAGAGATGAAAAAAAAAAAAATCACCATAACGTATCATCAGATGTAATGAACTTTAGCATATTTTGTAATAAATTTTCTAAATCACAGTTTTGCAGAAAAAAATGTTTGTTTAGATTTTGCTAATGTCCATAAACGAATGATATGTAAGTATTTGTGAGCGTGTGTGTGTGTGTGCTCCCATGTGGGTGTATTTCCTTTTAAACAACAGCAAACTAGTTTGCCAATATGCGTGAGCTAAATCCTCATGCAGCATTCAATACGCTTGTGTGGGTGAGTATGAGCGATTCTCTATGTGTGGATGTGATTGTGAAGCCTTTGCTAGGGTTGAAACATGTAAAGTACTGATGCTAAATAACTGCATTATTGGTTATATGACTATAAAATCGTAAATTTTATCCAATTCATATTGTTGTAATCGATGTAACTTCAGCCATTGTTGTTTTTCTTGTTGTCTCTTACGAATTTTGTATAAATTCTGAAATGTCCAGAATGAAAATAATTCAAAGGCAGGTAATATAAAGGCACACTTGACCATAGTACTAATTGTTCTTCTTGTGCAAAATTTTAAAATATAAGTCCATATCGGGCGAAATATATATATGGGAGCTATATCTAAATATGAACCGATTTCTTCCAAAATCAATAGGGTTCTATTCTGAGCCAAAACACATATTTGTGCCAAATTTGAAGTCGATTGGACTAAAACTGCGACCTAGACTTTGATTACAAAAATGTGTTCACGGACAGACGGACATGGCTATATCGACTCAGGAGCCCACCCTGAGCATTTTTGCCAAAGACACCATATGTCCATCTCGTCTCCTTCTGGGCGTTGGAAACATATGCACTATAATACCCTGTTCCACAGTGTGGCGCAGGGTAACATATAAATATGGGAAACATTTTAATCTGAACCAATTTTGTGGCAACTTCAGAAAAGTGTATTTATGATTTATCGGTCGATAGATATGTATTAGAAATAAAGTAAAATTTGAGTCACTTTCACAAGTTTTCGACTTAGCAGTGGCGATTTTATAAGGAAAATGTGGGTATCTTACCCAATTTTGCCCAAATCGGAAACGCATATATATATATATATATATATATATATATATATATATATATATATATATATATATATATATATATATATATATATATATATATATGGAAGCTATATAGAAATCTAAACCGATTTCAACCAAATTTTACATGCATACTTGGTATTTTAATTCTACTCTCTGTGCAAAATTTCACGTAAATCGGACTACAACTTTGAACTCTGTGGTCATATCACGGAAAATCGGACGAAAGATATATATGGGAGCTATATCTAAATCTGAACCGATTTCAATAAAATTTAGCACATTTGACTACACTACTAGTTGTGCTCCTAGTGTAAAATTTCAACCAAATTGGGCCAAAACTCTGGCTTCTGGGGCCATATAAGTCTATATCCGGCGAAAGATGTATATGAGAGCTACATATATCTCGATCTGAACCGATTTTAATCAAATTTGGCACACCTGACTATAGTACTTGTTGCTCTCCTGGTGCAAAATTTCAAGCAAATTAGGGTAAAACTTTGGCTTCTGCGTCCATATAAGTGCATATCGGGCGAAAGATATATTTGGGAGCTATATTTAAATCTGAACCGATTTCAATCAAATTTTGCACACTTGACTATAGGACCAAGTGTTATGTTTGTGCAAAATTTCAAGCAAATCAGGATAAAACTCTGGCTTCCGGGGCCATATAAGTGTATATCGGGATATACAAAAAGATATATATGGGAGCTATATCTAAATCTGAACCGATTTCTTCAATAGGGTTCTATTCTGACCAAAAACAGGAACTTGTGCCAAATTTGAAGGCGATTGAACTTAAACCGCGACCTAGACTTTGATCACAAAAATGTGTTCACAGATAGACGGACGGACGGACAGACGGACAGACGGACATGGTTATATCGACTCAGGGACCCACCCTGAGCATTATTGCCAAAGACACCATGTGTCTATCTCGTCTCCTTCTGGGTGTTACAAACATATGCACTAACACACACTGTGGAACAGGGTATTATAAGTTAGTGCATATGTTTGTAACACCCAGAAGGAGACGGGCAATAATGCTCAGGGTGGGTCCCTGAGTCGATATAACCATGTCCGTCTGTCCGTCCGTCCGTCCGTCCGTCCGTCTGTCTGTGAACACATTTTTGTGATCAAAGTCTAGGTCGCAATTTAAGTCCAATCGCCTTTAAATTTGGCACATGTTCCTAATTTGGGTCAGAATAGAACCCTATTGATTTTGGAAGAAATCGGTTCAGATTTAGATATAGCTCTCATATATATCTTTCGCCCGATATGCACTTATATGGACCCAGAAGCCAGAGTTTTATCCCGATTAGCTTGAAATTTTGCATAAGGAGTACAATTGGTAGTACTCCTGGGCCAAATTTGATTGAAATCGGTTCAGATTTAGATATAGCTTCCATATATATTTTTCGCCCGATATGGACATATATGGCCCCAGAAGCCAGAGTTTTGGCCCAATTTGGTTGAAATTTTGTACTAGGAGTACAATTAGTAATATAGTCATGTGTGCCAAATTTGATTGAAATCGGTTCAGATTTAGATATAGCTCCCACATATATGTTTTTCTGATTTCGACAAAAATGGTAAAAATATCAACATTTTCCTTGTTAAATCGCCACTGCTTAGTCGAAAAGTTGTAAAAATGACTCTAATTTTCCCAAACTTCTAATACATATATATCGAGCGATAAATCATAAATAAACTTTTGCGAAGTTTCTTAGAATTGCTTCAGATTTAAATGTTTCCCATATTTTGTTTTACTAAAATTGTGTTCCACCCTAGTGCATTAGCCAACTTAAATTTTGAGTCTATAAATTTTGTAAAAGTCTATCAAATTCTGTCCAGATCGAGTGATATTTAAATGTATGTATTTGGGAAAAACCTTTATATATAGCCCCCATCACATTTGACGGATGTGATATGGTATCGGAAATTTAGATCTACAAAGTAGTGCAGGGTATAATATAGTCGGCCCCGCCCGACTTTAGACTTTCTTTACTTGTGTTTTTTTTAATAAAATTTTGACAAAAATTTTGATTGTATACAGGAATATAATTTTGCAACAATTTTCTATAGAAATAAAATTTTGTAAAAATTTTCTATGGAAATAAAATTTTGACAAAATTGTATACAGAAATAAAATTTTGCAACAATTTTCTATAGAAATAAAATTTTGGAAATATTGTTTATAGAAAATTTTGTATAGAAATAAAATTTTGCAAAAATTTTCTATAGAAATAAAATTTTGCAAAAATTTGCAGTAAAAATAAAATTTTGTAAAAATTTTCTATAAAAATAAAATTTTGTAAAAATTTTCTATAAAAATAAAATTTTGCAAAATTTTCTATAAAAATAAAATTTTGCAAAATTTTTTTGGAAAAAATATTTTGCAAAAATTTTCTTTAGAAATAATTTTCGTGTTAATTCATACGACCCATTGTGAGCATATACTGATAGAAGATAAAAATGTCCACCGGATCGGAAGAGATGTGCTCTACCAGGAGGCTCCAGAAATCAACAAGTATATACAGCCGTAAGTTCGGCTAGGCCGCATCTTAAGTATGCTCCACCATGGATTGCGTAGAAACTTCTACGTCGTCATCCACAATCGAATTACTTGGGTTGCGATGGCAAGGTATCTTACAACTTCTTAACACCGTCTTTTAAATTGCAAGTTAGTCCATACAAAAAAAGGCCGACTAAATTCAGTTTGACAAAATTTTCTGTAGAAATACAACTTTGACAAAATTTTCTTTAGATATAAAATTTCGACAAAATTTTCTATAGTAATAAAATTTTGGCGAAATTTTCTATAGAAATAAAATTTTGGTTGATTATTTTTGGCCAATGAAGACCAATTTTTGTGTGATTGGCAATCTATATAACTATAGACCGATATGGACCAATTTTTGTATGGCTGTTAGCGGCCATATACTAGCGCAATATATCAAATTTTAACTGAATGGGATGAAGTTTGCTCCTCTAAGAGGTTCCTGAGGTGAAATCTGGGGATCGATTTGTATGAGGGCTATTTATAATTATGGAGCGATATATACCAATTTTTGCATGGTTGTTAGAGATCATATGCTAACATCACGTACCAAATTTCAACCGGATCGGATGAATTTTGTTCCTCCACGAGGCTCCGGAGGTCATATCTGAGGATCAGTTTATATGCACTAATAGAAAAAGTTTCGTTATATTAACGAAATGTGTTGTTAAAAGTCAGCCAATGAAACAAATTCGTTAATACAACGAAATTTTTCGTTACTATAACGAATTTTCTGTCAATCAACGTAATGTTTCGTACTATTAACGAATATTTTCATTATATTAATGAAATGAAAATTTTTCGTTGGCTGATTTTTAATGAAATTTCCTTTGTGTGTGGGGGTTTTTGTAATTATGGAGTGATTTGGACCAATTTTTGCATGGTTGTTAGATACCATATACTAACACCACGTACCAAATTTCAACCGGATCGAATGAATTTTGTTACTCCAAGAGGCTCCGCAAGCCAAATCTAGGGGTCGGTTTATATGGCGGCTATACGTAAAAGTGGTCCGATATGGACCATTTGCAATACCATCTGACCTACATCAATAACAACTACTTATGCTAAGTTTCAAGTCGATATCTTGTTTCGTTTTGAAGTTAGCGTGATTTCAACAGATGGACGGAGAAAAAACTATAGAGGCTTATAACATTAATTTTCTCCCCTCATCGGATACTTTCGGCTGGAATAAGTAATTTTTTGGATGGAGTTAAAAAGGTGAATATTGTGTCACAGTGTTATGAAGAAAAGTAATTCATTGGCTTTCTTATGGAGAAAACTTTTTTTCGATTTACAACCAATTATAAAATTTTAATTTTCTATCCTCCCCCATATGGGGGGCTAAATTCTCACTGGACATCTCAGAACTATCTCACCAATATCGATGTATTATTGTTACGCATATATACAATCATTGACTCACTCTTATTCTTTTATTGGTATTGGTACGATTATACGATTCATGTGTTGTGGCGTCTGGTTCAATGCTGTTGTTTTTCCTCTCTATTGCCATTCATTATTGTATTAATTAACAGAAAACACAGGATCACCAATCACAGATGCTTGATTAATGATGTCACAACGACTCGTAAATCTTGATTTGTACAATAAACAATACAACAACAACAACAACAAACATTTCAACTGCAACAGGAACTCTCAATGGTTTGAACCCATTCCCCCCACCGCAAACCATTTTTATATAGGAACTATGAACAAGTCATCCACCATTTGTCCCCATATGTCTGTCTCTCTGTCTGTCCGTTCGTCCATCCGTCCGTCCGTCCATTCTTTTGTCATCTATCTTTGTGTTTCGCAAAGCCCACATTATGTGGTAGTGAATGTAAGCGAAATTTCGAAATTTACATAAAATTTATCTGTACCTCATCTTGTATGAGTTTTCGATGAGAATTGGTGCGTACACAAATGCCGTACGTTACGCATTTCCGTAAACATTGAATTGCGTATGTTTCTGGTTTTCTGGAGTAATTTAGCCATGGCCATAGTTCGATATGCCAATTGATTTATGATAATGATTAGTAATGAAAAGTTCTTTGTTTTGTCAAATTGATAAGATACCCAATGTAGTATGCTAGATTTCAATAAAATTGGTGTAGGTTTCGGGAAACATGGTATGTGTGGCATGAAAAATTGGATTTTCTTTAGAATTTTCATTAAACATTTTATTAATTTCCCCTCCGTTCTTCGATGTATATTTAACGATATATGAGTACAAAAAATGTTCACATTAGTTTTTTTTTTTCATTTTTTGGAAGAATTTTTATCCAAACTTTGTTTTTTGTGGGGGGTGGTCACGAATTAACGTCCTTTTATCTCTAGGACGCATACTTAATGAGATATGACCAAAATAAGCTTTTCATACACACAAAAAAATCAATCACGAAATTAATTGATCCAATTAGAAAAATAATTGATACTATTAATATTTGTGATGGAATTTTTTTATATGGGGGCTACAGCCAACCTGTTATGGCTGATAAGTCCCCGGTCTAACAAAGAAAAACATATTTTTTTGTCAAAATTCGTTTTTATTATTCAACATAGTTCCCTTCAAGAGCGATACAACGATTATAACGAAATTCCAATTTTTTGATACCTTTTTGGTAGTACTCCTTCGGTTTTGCCTCAAAATAGGCCTCAGTTTCGGCGATCATCTTTTCATTGCAGCCAAATTTTTTCCCTGCGAGCATCTTTTGAGGTCGGAGAACAAGAAAACGTCGCTGGGGGCCAGATCTGGAGAATACGGTGAGTGGGGAAGCAATTCGAAGCCCAATTGAATTTTTGCCATCGTTCTCAATGACTTGTGGCACGGTGCGTTGTCTTGGTGGAACAACACTTTTTCCTTCTTCATATGGGGCCGTTTTGCCGCGATTTCGACCTTCAAACGCTCCAATAACGCCATATAATAGTCACTTGTGATGGTTTTTCCCTTCTCAAGATAATCGATAAAAATTATTCCATGCGCATCCCAAAAAACAGAGGCCATTACTTTGCCAGCGGACTTTTGAGTCTTTCCACGCTTCGGAGACGGTTCACCGGTCGCTGTCCACTCAACAGACTGTCATTTGGACTCAGGAGTGTAGTGATGGAGCCATGTTGCATCCATTGTCACATATCGACGGAAAAACTCGGGTGTATTACGAGTTAACATCTGCAAACACCGCTCAGAATCATCAACACGTTGTTGTTTTTGGTCAAATGTGAGCTCGCGCGGCACACATTTTGTACAGAGCTTCCGCATATTCATATATTGATGAATGATATGACCAACACGTTCCTTTGATATCTCTAAGACCTCTGTTATCTCGATCAACTTCATTTTACGGTCATTCAAAATCATTTTGTGGATTTTTTTGGTGTTTTCGTCGGTAACCACCACTTTTGGGCGTCCACTGCGTTCACCGTCCTCCGTGCTCATTTCACCACGCTTGAATTTTGCATACCAATCAATTATTGTTGATTTACCTGGGACAGAGTCCGGAAACTTATTAGCAATCCAAGTTTTGCTTCCACCGTATTTTTTCCCTTCAGTAAACAGTATTTTATAAAAACTCTAAATTCCTTTTTTTCACAATAACAAAAGTTGTTTCACAAAAGACGCTCTATCTCACAAACTAATTACAGACGTCAATTTTTGACACGAATCATTTGAAGGTTGGTACTATATAAAAATAATGTGCATTTAATACTAGTGACGCCATCTATGTGTCAAACCGGGGACTTATCAGACAACCTGTTATAATTATGGACCGATGTGGAATATTGTACTCTTAGAGGCTCCGCAAGCCAAATCTGGGGTCCATTTATATGGGGGCTATACGTAAAAGTGGACCGATATGGCCCATTTGCAATACCATCCGACCTACATAAAAATCAATCACTAAATTAATTGATCCCATTTTAATTGAAATGTCTTCAATAAAAAAAAAAATAATTGATACTATTAATTATTGTGATTGATTTTTTTTCAATTAGAAGTTTTGAGTTGATTCAACAATCAATTAAACTTATAATTGAATATTTTTTACAACTCAATTAAGACTGTGTATAAACATTGAAATTTTTCGAGGATATCAATCGAAATTTAGTCTTTCGATTCACAAAAAAAAAAATAATTGTAAAAAAAATTATTTATCTAGAAAAATTTCTCAACATTTTATTTTTTTTATTTTTATAGAAAATTTTCTCAAAATTTTATTTCCAAAAAAAAATGTTGTCTAAATTTTATTTTTCTTATTGTTTATTTCGAATCATTGAATGTTTTTACATCTAAAAATATATTAGATTTTTCATATGTATTTATCATTATTATAGTCCCTTCTACGAGCTTCCAGTACATTAATCTATCATCCCATTGTTATACATCTTTAAAAATTTTGTCAAAATTTTATTGTTTTAGAAACTATCAGAAAAGTTGTTTCTATAGAAAATTTTGTCAACATCTTATTTAAAAATTTTTTTTTCAAAATTTTATTTTTTTCAAAACTTATTTTTCAAATATTTATTTAGGCAAAATTTTATTTCTATAGAAAATTTTCTCCTAATTTTAATTCTATAGCAAATTTTGTCCAAATTTTATTTCTATAGAAAATTTAGCCAAAATTTTATATCTATAGAAAATTTTGTCCAAATTTTATTTCTATAGAACATTTTGTCCAAATATTATTTCTATAAAAAAATTTTGTCCAAATTTTATTTCTATAGAAAATGTTGTCAAAATTTTATTCATATAGAATATGTTGTCAAAATGTTATTTCTATGAAAAAGTTTGTCGAAATATTATTTCTAAAGAAAATGTTTTCAAAGTTTTATTCATATAGAAAATGTTGTCAAAATTTTATTTCTATGAAAAAATTTGTCCAAATATTATTTCTAAAAAAATGTTGTCAAAATTTTATTTCCAAAGAAAATGTTGTCAACATTTCATTGCCAAAGGAAATTTTATCAAAATTTTATTTCCAAAGAAAAGTTTGTCAAATCTTTATTTCAATAGAAAAATTTTCTCTTAGTTGGAAATTAATATTTTTAAAGACCTACCAAAATATCAAAATTTTCAATTTACCAAACAGTAAAATATCTACCAGTTTTGGTAGAATTCTACCAACTGTTACCAGGGCACATATTTACAACCAGAGAAGGAATATGATCACATTTACTCGGACAGAATTTTCAATCCCCCGATCGATGCCTGTGTGGAGGAATGTCATAGCTGATAATATGCAATAAAGCCTCCTAGGAAACAAACCAGTTATGTCCAAAAAATCCCCACTATAGGCCTGAGCTAAAACCTGAAGTACAATTTTCGGAGGAATTTATTTGCTATTACTTGCCCTCATTTCTATGCTATTCTAAATTATTTTAAAACTAAAGAATATTTTTTCTACATAATTTCCGCAAACATTGCATAATTTTAGAATTTAAATTTTCACCTGTTGTCTTTTCCCATGAAAAGCAAAAAGAGTATGACATAAAAGCATTTCCATATCCTTTTTGTCTTTTCCTTTGGTGTTTTCCTTTTCCTCTTATGGTAGCTGTGGTCACTACACTACGTGTTTTGTAAAACCTTTTATTTCATATGTGGATATATTTTATATACCATCGCCATCAAGGGCTATTAAATATTTTACTCTTATAATGCACTTTTTTACATAAAATAGACGCATTATGGCATCAATTAGGTGATAAAAAAACAGCAGCAGTATGAATTTACTAATGGCTAAGAAGTCAGTATAGATTTTTCGGTGATTAGGGTTAAAGGAAGAATATGCTTTTTATGAAAAATACAAATACTCTTAATTAACATACTTTGTTATGACAGGCTAAATTCGGGTGAGTAAGTCTATAGTAATTATCATTGTGTGAGGTCCATGTCGGTTGTATGTAATCGTAAAATGTTGACTAAATTTTCTATAGAAATAAAATTTTGACAAAATTTTCTATAGATATAAAATTTTGACAAAATTTTCTATAGAAATAAAATTTTGACAAAATTTGATATAGAAATACAATTTTTACAAAATTTTCTATAGAAATAAAATTTTTACAAAATTTTCTACAGAAATAAAATTTTGACAAAAATTACCATAGAAATAAAACTTTGTCAAAATTTTCTATAGAAATCAAATTTTGACAAAATTTTCTATAGAAATAAAATTTTGACATAATTTTCTGTAGAAATAAAATTTTGACAAAATTTTCTAAAGAAATAAAATTTTGACAAAATTTTCTATAGAAATAAAACGGTGAAAACATTTTTATAGAAATAAAATTTTGCCAAAATTTGCATAAAATTTTTACATAATTTTCTACAGAAATAAAATTTTGACAAAAATTACTATAGAAATAAAATTTTGTCTAAATTTTCTATAGAAATCAAATTTTGACAAAATTTTCTATAGAAATAAAATTTTGACATAACTTTCTGTAGAAATAAAATTTTGACAAAATTTTCTAACGAAATAAAACTTTGACAAAATTTTCTATAGACATACATGTTTTACAAAATTTTGTATAGAAATAAAATTTTGACAATATTTTCTATAGAAATAAAATGTTGACAACATTTTTATAGACATAAAATTTTTACAAAATTTTCTATAGAAATAAAATTTGGACAAAATTTTCTATAACAATAAAATTTTGTCAAAATTTTCTACAACCATAATGATTGAAAGAGAAACCAACCATAATGATTGAAAGAGAAACCAACAATAACAAACAAACAAAACGAAATAAAATTTTGACAAAATTTTCTATAGAAATAAAACGTTGACAATTTGACAACATCTTTATAGAAATAAAATTTTGCCAAAATTTGCTTTGGAAATAAAATTTTGACAAAATTTTCTATAGAAATAAAATTTTGCAAAAGTTTATGTAGAAATAAAATTTTGACAAAAGTTTCTATAGAAATAAAATTTTTACAAAATTTTTATAGGAATACAATTTTGACAAAATATTCTATAGAATTAAAATTTTGACAAAATTTGCTATAGAAATAAAATGTTGACACAATTGTTTTATAGAAATAAAATTTTGAGAAAATTTTCTATAGAAATACAATTTCGACGAAATTTTCTATAGAAATAAAATTTTGACAAAATTTTCTATAAGAATAAAATTTTGACAAAATTTTCTATAGAAATAAAATTTTGACAAAATTTTTTGTAGAAATAAAATTTTCACAACATTTTCTATAGAAATAAAATTTGACAAAATATTCTATAGAACTAAAATTTTGACAAAATGTTTCTATAGAAATAACATTTTTATTGAAATAAAATTTTGACAAAATTTTCTATAGAAATAAAATTTTGACAAAATTTTCTATAGAAATAAAATTTTGACAAAATTTTCTATAGAAATAAAATTTTGATAAAATTTTCTATAGAAATAAAATTTTGACAAAATTTATTTTAGAAATAAAATTTTGACAACATTTTCTATAGAAATAAAATTTTGACAAAATTTTCTATAGAAATAAAATTTTGACAAAATTTTCTATAGAAATAAAATTTTGACAAAATTTTCTATAGAAATAAATTTTGACAAAATTATCTATAGAAATAAAATTTTGACAAAATTTTCTATAGAAATAAAATTTTGACAAAATTTTCTATAGAAATAAAATTTTGACAAAATTTTCTATAGAAATAAAATTTTGACAAAATTTTCTATATAAATAATATTTTGATAATATTTTCTACAGAAATAACATTTTGACAAAATTTTCTATAGAAATAAATTTTCTAAAAAATTTTCCATAGAAATAAATTTTTTACAAAATTTTCCTTGAGTCGATCTAGTTATGTCCGTCTGTCTGTGAACAAATTTTTGTGATCAAAGTCTAGGTCGCAGTTTAAGTCCAATCGCCTCCAAAATTTTCTATTGAAATAAATTTTTTACAAAATTTTCCATAGAAATAATTTTTTTACAAAATTTTCCATAGAAATAAAATTTTTAGAAATAATATGTTTACATAATTATACTCTGCGCCACACTGTGGTACAGGGTATTATAAATTAGTGCATATGTTTGCAACACCCAGAAGGAGACGAGATAGACACATGGTGTCTTTGGCAATAATGCTCAGGGTGGGTCCCTGAGTTGATCTAGTCATGTCCGTATGTACGTCTGTCTGTGAACACATTTTTGTGATCAAAGTCTATGTCGCAGTTTAAGTCTAATCGCCTCCAAATTTGGCACAAGTTCCTGTTTTGGGTCAGAATCAGAGATGGTCTGTATCAAACTTTTTTAGGTTTGCGACTGTCGCAAAATTGTAAACGTCGTAAACGTCACATACGCGTCGTAAATGTAGAAAAAGTAACAAAAGTCGCAAACTGAAAATACTTTAGTCGCGTCAGCTAGGCAGCGAATACGATGATATCCAAGACGATGGTATGTGCGAAGAAGTTTCAATTCTTAGGAATGTTCACAATTTTCGGTTTTAGTCCCCCAGTTCCCTATTGCCTTTTGCACGAGTACAGGGTAACCGTGGATTTTCTCGTCCTTTCTTAGCTTTAAGTTCAGTCTCCTGTCCAATATAACCCCAAGGTATTTTGCACACTCACCAACGGGAATTTCGATACCACCTAAGAAAATAGGCTTGACCATGGGAAAACTTTCACAAATTTCTGCAGAAACTCACAGCGAATGCTGTCAAACTAAATTAAAAAATGTTCAGGATTTCTTCTATTCAAAATTTGGTTTTCTACAGTAGGTTTACGACTTTTGCGACATACGTATTATACCGTCGCAAAAGTCACAGTTTGTGACAGGCCAACCCTGGTCAGAATAGAACCCGATTGATTTTGGAAGAAATCGGTTCAGAGTTAGATATAGCTCCCATATATATCTTTCGCCCGATATGGACTTAAATGGCCCCAGAAACCAGGGTTTTACTCTGATTTGCTTGAAATTTTGCGCTAGCATAACCCTTCGTCGTATAGTCAAGTGTGCAAAATTTTATTGAAATCGGTTCAGATTTAGATATAGCTCCCACATATATCTTTCGCCCGATATGGACTTATATGGCCCCAGAAGCCAGAGTTTTTGCCCAATTTGGTTGAAATTTTGCACTTGGACTACAATTAGTAGTGTAGTCAAGTGTGCTAAATTTTATTGACATCGGTTGAGATTTCTATATAGCTCCCATATATATTTTTCGCCCAATTTTCCGTCATATGACCACAGAGGTCAAAGTTGTAGTCCGATTTATGTGAAATTTTGCACAGGGAGTAGAATTAAAATAATAAATATGCATGTAAAATTTGGTTAAAATCGGTTCAGATTTCTATATAGCTTCCATATATATGTTTTTCCGATTTGGGCAAAAATGACCAAAATACCCACATTTTCCTTATAAAATCGCACTGCTTTGTCGAAAACTTGTAACTTTTACCATCCCAGCGCGTTAGGCGACTTAAATTTTAAGACTATAGATTATAAATTTGTTCAGATGGAGTCAAATTTAACTGTATGTATTTCGGACAAAAACCTTTATATATAGCACAACACATTTGACGGATGTGATATAGTATCGCAAATGTGGATACATCGGGATGCCACCTAACCTAACTTTTATAGAAATAAATTTTTGACAAATATTCTATAGAAATAAAATTTTGACAAAATTTTCTATAGAAATTAAATTTTGACAAAATTTTTATAGAAATAACATTTTTAAAAAATTTTTATTGAAATAAAATTTTTACAAAATTTTTATAGAAATAAAATTTTGACAAAAATTTCTATACAAATAAAAGTTTAACAAAATTTTTATAGAAATAAAATTTTGACAAAATTTTATATAGAAATAAAATTTTTACAAAATTGGCTATAGAAATAACATTTTTACAAATTTTTCTATAGAAATAAAACGTTGACAACATTTTTATAGACATAAAATTTTGACAAAATTTTCTATAGAAATAAAATTTTGACAAAATTTTTATAGAAATAACATTTTTAAAAAATTTTTATTGAAATTAAATTTTGACAAAAGTTTGTATTGAAGTAAAATTTTTTCAAATTTCCTATAGAAATAAAATTTTGGCAAAATTTTCTTTAGAAATAAAATTATGGCAAAATTTTCTATAGAAATAAAATTTTGACAAAATTTTCTATAGAAAAAAAAATTTGACAAAATTTTCTATATAAATAAAATTTGGACAAAATTTTCTATATAAATACAATGTTTGCAAAATTTTCTATATAAATAAAATTTTGACAAAATTTTCTATATAATAAAACTTTGACAAAATGTTCTATAGAAACAAAATATTGACAAAATTTTCTATAGAAATAAAATTTTGACAAAATTTTCTACAGAAATAAAATTTTTGCAAAATTTTTATAGAAATAAAATGTTGACAAAATTTTCTATATAAATAAAATTTTGACAAAATTTTCTATATAAATAAAATGTTGACAAAATTTTCTATATAAATAAAACTTTGACAAAATTTTCTATATAAATAAAACTTTTACAAAATTTTCAAAAGAAATACAACTTTGACAAAATTTTCTACAGAAATAAAATTTTCTATAGAAATAAAATTTAGACAAATTTTTATAGAAATAAAATTTTGATAAACAAAATATTGACAAAAGTTTCTATAGAAATACAATTTCGGCAAAATTTTTTATAGAATAAAATTTTTAAAGAATTAAAATTTAGAAAAATATTCTATTGAAATAAAATTTTGACAAAATTTTCTATAGAAACAAAATATTGACAAAATTTTCTATAGAAATAAAATTTTGACAAAATTTTCTATAGAAATAAAAATTTGAAAATATATTTTATAGCAAATAAAATTTTTACAAAGTTTTCCATATATTTAATATCTTTAAAATGTTATTTGTTGTCTAAGATAATGTTGTCAAAGTTCATTCTTCTTTTTGTAGAAATAGTAACTCTTTCATGTTGGTACACGCAAAAATCGTAAAAACGTATAAATAAATTCTATTCATATACCAAAAAATTGATAGAATTTTTAATTTTCGACACTTAAAAAACATGCAACTCTTAAAAGTAGACAATTGGCGCGATAACTCGATACCTCACAAATGTGAAGGAAATGTAGGTGACCGCAGTTGACCTCTTCTAATTTTTAACTGAAGGACACTTTTCGTTCTAATTAATTCAAAAGAAAAGAATTAAAATTGTGACACAATTTTTTACAGAAATAAAATTTTGCAATTTTTTTTATAATTTTCTATAGAAATAAAATTTTGACAAAAGTTTCTATAGAAATAAAAGTTTGCCAAGTTTTCTTTAAAAATAAAATTTCAACAAAATTTTTTATAGAAATAAAATTTTGACGAAATTTTCTATAAAAATTAAACAAAATTTTCTATAGAAATAAAATTTTGCCAAATTTTCTATAAAGATAAAATTTCAACAAAATTTTCTATAGAAATAAAATTTTGACAAAAGGACACTTTTAGTTCTAATTAAATCAAAAGATATTACTTAAAAATACATCAACTAATTGGCCCTTCGAACCATAAAACCTAATTTTCAAATCTATAATGAGCTAGTCTCACAAATAATGGTAAATCGCCATTAAATACAGTCAAACCACTTGGGTTGCGTAAAACATTTGCAAAATGTTTAAATGTTGCCTATACCCTCCCATTTGCAAGATACCAAAGGACACAAAACTCACTCACATTCGTATAATCGTGTATGAGAACTGTAACACCACACTAAAGTACCATACCAGGTCACTCTATACATTTTGACTAATAATGCTAAATAGCCGCAGTATACAAATACCATTTAACCACTTACCATTACCAGAAATATCCCCCTACCGAAAATGAGACACGCGGCAAATGGTCATGGCTAGCATCAATAATTTTTGCCGAACCCAATATATGCACAGTGATTCGGAATCGAAAAAAATAAGAAAATTTATGTCAGAAGGATTAAACCGACGATCATTTGTATAAAACGAGGGCATTGGAACCATTACACCTCGGTGGCTTATAACTGACCACGGATATGAGCGAAATCCGTATCCAAGTGTACGATCCACATGTCATAGCTCATATTAACTTTGAGTCTTGAACCGATGATGTTCACATTAGCCTCACAAAAAACTACTGTGCAATGATTCCATGGCCAAAAATATGCCAATAATCGTTAGCGGAACAATAGTAAGAGCGCTTGAGAATATAACTGGTCCAAATATTTTACTAACCAACCAGGATGTAGGCAAATAATACAAAGCCACATTACCCATTGACTCGCTCACCAACGTATATCAATGAAATACAGCTCAAATGCTACTATCATTGTGTATATGATTACGAATGTGTACGTATTAGATTGTATGGTGGTGATGGTGATGGTGTGTGTGATGGTATGTGTGTGGGGAAATGTAATCATGTTTGGAAATTTATAAATTGTTGCGTGCTTAATTTCAACCCAAATAATAACAAGAGTAATTAATTTAATATGCCATAGACACAAAATCATGAATGTGTATGAGTATCACCAAAGTGGAACCGTTGCTCTGGTGTAGTTTATCTCATTACTAATGCGATCCATCGATTGGATATTGGGGAATTGGTGAAGGTTTTAGCCACTAGATTTTCTTTTCAAAAATCTATATTGAAAAAAGGTAAGTCAAATTTGCATCAAAGTAATTTTTATATCCTTCACCATTATGTTAATGTGGTACAGGGTATAATAAGTTTAAGTGTAACGCCAAGAAGGAGCAGTCTGAGACCCATCGTTGTATTTAGGTATAGTTATAGGCTGCTGGTATTTAGATATAGATCCCATATAAAGGGTGGTTAAATTGTAAGGGCCGATGTTGAATGTGAACCACACCTAAACGACAAGTTTTGTTTCCGAATTTAGTTTGACATTTCTCTATTTCAGACTTTCTCAATTTGAACCATGGAGAGATAGACAATCCAACAACGTGTTAAATGGTTCCAAGAAATGGCAACCGTGGATGATCAATTTTCGAAGAAAATCATCTTCAGTGATGAGGTACATTTTCACCTCAGTGGATTCGTCAATAAACAGAATTGCCGCATTTGGGCGGCTGAGAATCCAAAAGTGATTGTCGAAAAACCAATACGCCCACAAAGAGTGACAGTTTGGTGCGGTTTATGGGCTGGCGGCATCATCGGGCCGTATTTTTTCCAAAATGAGGCCGGTCAGGCAGTTACTGTGAATGGTGTTCGCTATCGTGAAATGATAACGAACTTTTTATGGCCCGAATTGGAAGATATGGATGTGGACGATATTTGGTTTCAAAAGGACGGTGCCACTTGCCACACAGCTAACGAAACAATGGCTCTTTTGCGCAACAAATTCAATAGCCGTGTTATCTCACGTATTGACACCGTTGGACTTTTTTCTTTGGGGTTATTTGAAAGAAAAGGTGTACGTCGATAAGCCAGCAACAATTCTAGAGCTAAAGGATGAGATAATTCGGCACATTAATTCGGCACATAGAACCTCCATTATGCCTCAGCGTCATCGAAAATTTGGACCATCGGATGAAGGTGTGCCACCGAGGTCGCGGCGCCCATTTAGCCGATATTTTGCTCCATACATAATTGAGTAATACCAATATATCACAACAAAATAAAATTACAATAATTTCCTAAATAGTTTGTGTTTTATTCAAAATCAACATCGGCCCTTTAAATGTTAACCATCCTTTATTTAGTCGGTCCCGCTTGACTTTCTATTTAACTTACATGCACTCTTAGAAAAATATGTTTTTCATATGTTCCGATATAAACAAAATGTGTTTCGGGCACAATTTTAAAACACAATATATTTAAGTGCAAACATGTAATGTACCTAAACTAACACTAAATGTTTGGGACATCTATGTTAATATGTTAGAATATATTATGTTTGGGGCATGAATGTTTCATAAAAATCATATGTGTGAATGCAAACATGTATAAATTTACAAATTTCGACTAAACATACATATGTTGTGATATTTTATTCAAAGCGACAGAGAGAGTATAGAGAAAGAAATAGAGATGGAAACCGGGAGAGTTGACAAAAGATATCAACATAACACAGCGAAAGAATCAAAAGAGAACAATTTCTGTGAAACCGCTTGTATGTTGTTTCAGAAAACTGTTTTATGATAAGGCCAAAAATTTGATATGCTTAACTTTAAATATTATTTAATTTGAATAAAGAGAATGGACATTCGGAACCAAGAGAATAGACATTTGAAAAAAGCCTGTGTTTTCGCCTTTAGAGCAGCATTTTCTGTATGTGTGGACATGTGTTTTGTTTATCATTTTGGCATTATGGGCACAATTTTTTTCTTGGTTCGTTAAAAGAAATGAGGGGTCTTCATAAAAATAACGAAAGGACACTATTCTCTTTTTAGAGTTGGGACAGTAAAATGAAATAAGGAGGAAATAGTGAAAAATTACACAGTAAAATGTATAAAAACAAAGTTTAGTTCCTCTTTATTAATAAGTAGTCCAAGAGGAGTTGACGGACACCTTCAAATATAAAAGCGGGCATTAAGTTCGAGTTTTGCAGCTAAAACAATTTAAAAATTTTATTTTCTTTAAAATGAATTATTAAAAAAAAAATAAAAGGCATTTTAGACCGATGGTGTTAAATGCTAGTAAAAAACTGCTCACGCCTAAATAAATTTATATTTATATTATAAAATTATTTATGTATGTTTATACTCGACTCCACGTTCTTCTTTTGTTAGTTTTTGAATTCCTTCAAAATTTTAAAGTTTTGTACCAAAAACAGTTTTTTGTTACAAAATTGTTATTTTTGCAATAAAAAATAATATTTTATCCAAAAATCAGTCAATTTCGTTTATATCAAGCACTGTTAATGACTATAAATCTTTAATAACCCACATTTCGAAGTTTTATTATAAAAATTTAATATAGTATAAATATAAATGTGTAAATTAAAAAAAAAAAACCAAAAAAAAGTGTTCAGTCGGAGCAGGGATTGAACCCACGACCCTTTGCATGCAAGGCAGACATGCTAGCCACTGCTCCACGTGGCAAACAAATGTATGTTTCTGTTAAATAATGTTATGTTTGCATGGGCTCGTGGGCGCTGCAAACTATGCTATATAAATGTAACTTATAACGATAATTATCTGCTGGTGACCATAACAGCTACGTAGCCCAGTGGATAGTGTGTTGGCTTACAAACTGTATGGTACTCGGTTCGATTCTCAGTGCAGGCGAAAGGTAAAATTTAAAAAAATTATAAAAGTGAATAATTTCTTCAACATTATTTGTATTACAGAAAAAGGTGCCAAGAATTAAAATATTTCGTGGAAGTGAAAATAACGAGTATGTTAGGGAATGAGCACAATCGTCTTTGGGAAAAATTCTTCCAAGCATATAATATTTTTGGGCTCAAAATGTTTCCAAACATATAATATGTTCACATAAAACAAACATATTAATGTTTCGGCAGTATCCAATAATATATGTGCTTCCTGCAAAATATGTTTGGAACATATGTTAAAGAGGCGATTTTTTTTGAGGGTGTGTTTACTCTTTTGCAAGCATTTCACACTATCTGATTTACACAAGATTTCACACTATCTCTATCTCAATACCATCACGAATATCTTTATTTGTGAGTGCAATACATCAAAATGCTTCTTAAGCTTGTAAACTATAAAATTAATTGCCATTTGAATAAATCTTTAAGCTTTCAGACGACATGTTTAGAAATTATGGATATCTGAAATTGAAAGTTGCTATACATATCAGCCACACGTTATAGGTTTATGATCAAATTACTATACCGTTTTATAGTTAAAGGGATATGGCCGCACATGCCATATTCGAACTCACCTGAGCAAATCAAATGAATCATAAAGGATTTAGTGATTTTCATTTGTATTTTAATTCGTGTATGTGAAGACATTCTGATAAAAATGTCAATTAAAAATGCTCTTGCCTCTTTCATTAAAGTGAAAATCAAGCAGTATATGTTGGACGTTTACTGCTGGACATAGTCCACTCGGACTGCCCAGTTGATGTTGCCTCATAATTTTATTAATATTGAAGTTCGTCTATAGGATGTTTAAGGTAGTCCATGTTAATTTTAATGGAGATACTTCCTTAAGCATTACTTATCATTTGCATTTATTGCACTCAATAAAAAGGGATTTCTCACATGGTCATTTTCTGTTCTGTGACTTTTATAATTGGATAATTTCACAATGTTGCAGTATTTACTGATGGCCAGGATGAGGAATGACAAGTATATACGGCCGTAAGTTCGGCCAGGCCGAATCTTATGTACCCTCCACCATGGATTGCGTAGGAACTTCTACTAAAGGCTGTCATCCACAATCGAATTACTTGGGTTGCGATAACACTTGCCGATGGCAAGGTATCGTAAAACTTTTAATACTGTCTTCTAAATTGTAAGTTAGCCCATACGGGGTATATATTAAACAAAAAAAGGCCGATTAAATACGTATATAATATAGTTTGACAAAATTTTCTATAGAAATGAAAACTTGACAAAATTTTCTATAGAAATAAAATGTTGACAAAATTTTCTACAGAAATAAATTTTTTACAAAATTTTCTATAAAAATAAAATTTTGACAAAACTTTCTATGGAAATAAAATTTTGACAAACATTTCTATAGAAATAAACCTTTGACAAAACTTTCTATAGAAATGAAATTTTGACACAACTTTCTATAGTAATAAAATTTGAGAAAGTTTTCTATGAAAATAAAGTTTTGGTAGATTATTTTTGGCGATATGGACCAATTTTTGTGTAATAAGTCATCGGCTATATATAACTAAAGACCGATATTGACCTATTTTTACATGGCTGTTAGAGGCCATATATTGACAAAATGTACCAAATTTCAACCGCATCGGATGACTTTTGCTATATATAATTATGGACCGATATGGACCACTTTTTGCATGGTTGTTAGATACCATATACTAACACCATGTACCAAATTTCAACTGGATCGGATGAATTTCGCTCCTCCAAGAGGCTCCTGAGGTCAAATCTGGGGATCGGTTTATATGGGAGCTATATATAATTATGAACCGATATGGACCAATTTCTGCATGGTTGTTAGAGACTATATACTAACACCACGTACTAAATTTCAATTGGATCGGATGAATTTTGCTCCTCCAAGAGGCTCCGGAGTTCAAATCTGGGGATCGGTTTATATGGGAGCTATATATAATTATGAACCGATATGGACCAATTTTTGCATGGTTGTTAGAGGCCGTATACTAACATCAGGTACCGAATTTCAACAGGATCGGATGAATTTTGCCCCTCCAAGAGGCTCCGGAGGTCAAATCTGGGGATCGGTTTATATGGGGGCTATATATAATTATGGACCGATATGGACCAATTTTTGCATGGTTGTTAGAGACCGTATACTAACATCAGGTACCACATTTCAACCGGATCGGATGAATTTTTCCCCTCCAAGAGGCTCCGGAGGTCAAATCTGGGGATCGGTTTATATGGGGGCTATATATAATTATGGACCGACATGGACCAATTTTTGCATGGGTGTTAGAGACCGTATACTAAGACCACGTACTAAATTTCAACCGGATCGGATGAATTTTGCTCCTCCAAGAGGCTCCGGAGGTCAAATCTGGGGATCGGTTTATATGGGAGCTATATATAATTATGGACCGATATGGACCAATTTTTGCATGGTTGTTAGAGGCTATATACTAACATCAGGTACCAAATTTCAACCGGATCGGATGAATTTTGCTGCTCCGGGAGGCTCCCCAAGCCAAATTGGGGGATCGGTTTATATGGGGGCTATACGTAAACGTGGTCCGATATGGCCGATTTTCAATACCATCCGACCTACATCAATAACAACTACTTGTGCCAAGTTTCAAGTCGATAGCTTGTTTCGTTCGGAAGTTAGCGTGATTTCCACAGACGGACGGACAGCCGGACAGACGGACAGACGGACAGACGGACAGACGGACGGACGGACGGACATGCTTAGATCGACTCAGAATTTCACCACGACCCAGAATATATATACTTTATGGGGTCTTAGAGCAATATTTCGATGTGTTACAAACGGAATGACAAAGTTAATATACCCCCATCCTATGGTGGAGGGTATAAAAATTGATATATAATTATGAGGGCAATACAAGGGCAGTTTAAAATGTAAAAATATATTTTCCATTTTGTATGTGTGCGTGTGCAATGAAAGACAAGAAAGGGTAAATTTTTACAAATGATTTCAGAATCGAATGGACAAACAGATAGCCAGTTTAAAATGTTAAAACGTATTTTCCAATTTGATTATTTGGGGGCAATAACGAATTAACTTCCTTTAAGAAGATATGACCAAAACAAGTTATTCATAAAAAATTTGAATTCTTTGAGTTTTTTCAATCGAAATTGTTGGGGGTGTGATGCATATTTAAGGAGTTATGCTAAAAATAGGTTTTTCAGATAAAAATGTGGATTTTTTTGAGGATTTGCATCAAAATTTTGATTTTGAGGGTGGTGGCGATTTAAGGCCCTTTTTGGCTCTAGGATGCATATTTAAGGAGTTATGGCCAAAATAAGCTTTTCATATAAAAATTTGGATTTTTTAAGAGTGGTCTCGAATTAGGGGCCTTTTGGCTCTAGGACGCTTAGTTTAGGAGATGTGGCCAAAAGAAGTTTTTCATATAAAATTTTCAATTTTTTTAGGATTTGGGTGGTATTTTTCAATTTTTTGAGGGTGGTCACCAATTATCGCCCTAGGTCACTTAGTTTAGGAGATATTGCCAAAAGAAGTTTCTCATATAAAAATTTATTTTTTTTTGGATTTGGGTGGATTTTGGAATTTTTTGAGGGTTGTTACGAATTATCGTCCTCTTCGCTCTAGGACACTTAGTTTAGAAGATATGGGCAAAATAACTTTTTCATATAAAAATTTAAATTTGTTTAGGATTTGTGTGGATTTTTCAATTTTTAAGGGTGGTCACGAATTATCGTCCTTTTCGCTCTAGGGCGCATATTTAAGGAGATATGGCCAAAAGAAGTTTTTCACATAAAAATTTAATTTTTTTTGGGGATTTGAGTGTATATTTAAATTTTTTGAGGGTGGTCCCGAATTATCGTCCTTTTCGCTCTAGGACGCTTAGTTTAGGAGATATGGCCAAAAGAAGTTTTTCATATAGGATTTGGGTTGATTTTTCAATTTTTTGAGGCTTGTCACGAATTATCATCCTTTTCGCTCTAGGGCGCATATTTAAGGAGATATGGTCAAAAGAAGTTTTTCATATAAAAATTTCTATTTAGGATTTGGGTGGATTTTTAAATTTTTTTGAGGGTGGTAACGAATTATCGTCCTTTTCGCTGTAGGACGCTTAGTTTAGGAGATATGACCAAAATAAGTTTTTCATATAAAAATTTAATTTTTTTTTGGATTTGGGTGGAATTTTCAATTTTTGGAGGGTGGTCACGAATTATTGTCCTTTTCGCTCTAAGACTCTTAGTTTAGGAGATATGGGCAAAATAATTTTTTCATTTAAAAATTTAATTTTTTTTTGGATTTGGGTGGAATTTTCAATTTTTGGAGGGTGGTCACGAATTATTGTCCTTTTCGCTCTAGGACGCATATTTAGGGAGATATGGTCAAAAAAAGTTTTTCATATAAAAATCTCTATTTAGGATTTGGGTGGATTTTTCAATTTTTTGAGGGTGGTCACTAATTATCGTCCTTTTCGCTCTATGACGCTTAGTTTAGGAGATATGGCGAAAAGAAGTTTTTCACATAAAAATTTAATTTTTTTAGGATTTGGGTGGATTTTTCAATTTTTTGGGGATGGTCACGAATTATCGTCCTTTTCGCTCTAGGGCGCTTAATTTAGGAGATATGGCCAAAATAAGTTTTTCATATAAAAATTTAAATTTTTTTTTAGGATTTGAGCGGATTTTTAAATTTTTTGAAGTTGGTCACGAATTAATGTCCTGTTCGCTCTAGGACGCATATTTATGGAGATATGGCCAAAAGAAATTTTTCGTATAAAAAATTAATCTTTTTTAAGATTTAGGTGGATTTTTCAATTTTTTTAGTGTGGTAACGAATTATCGTCCTTTTCGCTCTAGGACGCATATTTAAGGAGATATGGCCAAAATAAGTTTTTTATAAAAAATTTCAAAAATAGTTTAGGAGATATAGCCAAAAGAAATTTTTATACCCTCCACCATAGGATGGGGGTATATTAAATTTGTCATTCCGTTTGTAACACATCGAAATATTGCTCTAATACCCCATAAAGAATATATATTCTGGGTCGTGGTAAAATTCTGAGTCGATCTGAGCATGTCCGTTCGTCCGTCCGTCCGTCCGTCCGTCTGTTGAAATCACGCTAACTTCCGAACGAAACAAGCTATCGACTTGAAACTTGGCACAAGTAGTTGTTATTGATGTAGGTCGGATGGTATTGTAAATGGGCCATATCGGTCCACTTTTACGTAAATTTGACTTGCGATTGCTCTAAGAGAAGCAAAATTCACCCAATCCGGCTGAAATTTGGTACATAGTGTTAGTACATAGTCTCTAACACCCTTACAAAGATTGGTCCATATCGGTCCACTTTTACGTATAGCCCCCATATAAACGGACCCCTAAATTTGACTTGCGATTGCTCTAAGAGAAGCAAAATTCATCCAATCCGGCTGAAATTTGGTACATAGTGTTAGTACATAGTCTCTAACACCCTTACAAAGATTGGTCCATATCGGTCCACTTTTACGTATAGCCCCCATATAAACGGACCCCCAAATTTGGTTTGCGATTGCTCTAAGAGAAGCAAATTTCATCCGATCCGGCTGAAATTTGGTACATGGTGTTAGTATATGGTCTCTAACAACCATGCAGAAATTGGTCCATATCGGTCCACTTTTACGTATAGCCCCCATATAAACGGACCCCCAAATTTGGTTTGCGATTGCTCTAAGAGAAGCAAATTTCATCCGATCCGGCTGAAATTTGGTACATGGTGTTAGTATATGGTCTCTAACAACCATGCAGAAATTGGTCCATATCCGTCCATAATTACATATAGCCCCCAAATAACCCGATCCCCCGATTTGGCATGCGGAGCCTCTAAGAAAACCAAATTTCATCCGATCCGGTTGATATTTGGTACATGGTGTTAGCATATGGTCTCTAACAACCATGCAAAAATTGGTCCACATCGGTCCATAATTATATATAGCCTCCATATAAACCGATCCCCCGATTTGGCTTGCGGAGCGTCTAAGAGGAGCAAATTTCATCCGATCCGGCTGAAATTTGGTACATGTTAGTATATTGTCTCTAACAACCGTGCAAAAATTGGGCCATAGCGGTCCATAATTATAAAGGGTGATTTGTTAAGAGCTTGATAACTTTTTTAAAAAAAAAACGCATAAAATTTGCAAAATCTCATCGGTTCTTTATTTGAAACGTTAGATTGGTCCATGACATTTACTTTTTGAAGATAATTTCATTTAAATGTTGACCGCGGCTGCGTCTTAGGTGGTCCATTCGGAAAGTCCAATTTTGGGCAACTTTTTCGAGCATTTCGGCCGGAATAGCCCGAATTTCTTCGGAAATGATGTCTTCCAAAGCTGGAATAGTTGCTGGCTTATTTCTGTAGACTTTAGACTTGACGTAGCCCCACAAAAAATAGTCTAAAGGCGTCAAATCGCATGATCTTGGTGGCCAACTTACCGGTCCATTTCTTGAGATGAATTGTTCTCCGAAGTTTTCCCTCAAAATGGCCATAGAATCGCGAGCTGTGTGGCATGTAGCGCCATCTTGTTGAAACCACATGTCAACCAAGTTCAGTTCTTCCATTTTTGGCAACAAAAAGTTTGTTAGCATCGAACGATAGCGATCGCCATTCACCGTAACGTTGCGTCCAACAGCATCTTTGAAAAAGTACGGTCCAATGATTCCACCAGCGTACAAACCACACCAAACAGTGCATTTTTCGGGATGCATGGGCAGTTCTTGAACGGCTTCTGGTTGCTCTTCACTCCAAATGCGGCAATTTTGCTTATTTACGTAGCCATTCAACCAGAAATGAGCCTCATCGCTGAACAAAATTTGTCGATAAAAAAGCGGATTTTCTGCCAACTTTTCTAGGGCCCATTCACTGAAAATTCGACGTTGTGGCTCGTTAGTAAGTCTATTCATGATGAAATGTCAAAGAATACTGAGCATCTTTCTCTTTGACACCATGTCTGAAATCCCACGTGATCTGTCAAATACTAATGCATGAAAATCCTAACCTCAAAAGAATCACCCTTTATATAGCCCCCATATAAGCCGATCCCCAGATTTGACCTCCGGACCCTCTTAGAGGAGCAAAATTTATCCGATCCGATTGAAATTTGGTACGTGGTGTAAGTATATTGTCTCTAACAACCATGCCAAAATTGGTCCATATCGGTCCATAATTATATATAGACCCCATATAAATCGATCCCCAGATTTGTCCTCCGGAGCCTCTTGGAGGAGCAAAATTCATCCGATCCGGTTGAAATTTGGAACATGGTGTTAGTATAAGGCCGCTAATAACCATGCCAAAATTGGTCCATATCGGTCTATAGTTATATATAGCCGATCCCCAATCACACAAAAATTGGTCTATATCGGTTCATAATCATGGTTGCCACTCGAGCCAAAAAATAATCTACCAAAAGTTTATTTCTATAGAAAATTTTTTACAAATTTTATTTCTATAGAAAATTTTGCCAAAATTTTATTTCTATAGAAAATTTTGCCAAAATTTTATTTCTATAGAAAATTTTTTCCAAATTTTATTTCTATAGATTTTTTTTCTTCCAAATTTTGCTTCTATAGAAAATGTTGTCAAAATTTTATTTTGTCAAAATTTTATTTCTATAGAAACTTTAAACTTAATTATATACTAAATATGTATATATCGTATATATCGGCCTTTTTGAGTTTAATATATACCACGTATGGACTATATTACGGTGTTAGGAAGTTTTAAGATACCTTGCCATCGGCAAGTGTTAACGCAACCCAAATAATTGGATTGTGGATGACAGTCTTCAGTAGAAGTTTCTACGCAATCCATGGTGGAGGGTACATACCATGGATTGCGTACCATGGATTGCCTGGCCGAACTTACGGCCAATCCATGGTATATACTTGTTTCATTTAAAAATTTATAATTTTAATTTTTCAATTAATGTTCTATTCGCTCTAGGACGCTTAGTTTAGGAGATATGGGCAAAAGAAGTTTTTCATATAAAAATTTTAATTTTTTAGGATTTGTGTCAATTTTTCAATTTTGGCATTGGCCGATTTAAATTTAAAGTCTAGAAATTTGCTAGAAGTCTATAAAACCATATGGATTAACATGAGGAGTTTTTTTTCCGGGAACGGGAACCTGGGAATTTGCTACTTTTTCGCTACCGCTTTCCCGGGAATGAAGTGCGGGAATTCCCGGGAAATTTTCTTTACTATATTTTATATAATAGAGGGTTTTATATGGCACATGACAGTTGAAATCTAGGTAAAGTGGATTGTGGAAGTGTAATGTGAATGACTACATACATGGGACATACATATAGTCGTGGGTTCTAGCCCAGATTCTAACGGGCTCCCTATTGTTGAAAAGAAGATTGCGCTTCACAATTTATGATTGTCATATTTCTGTAAACCGACATTCTGATAGACTGAGTAAACCTTTATAAACAAAGAGATATTTTAACTTATGTGATACACGTTTGCAATTGCATAATTTCATAATTATTACAAG
Source organism: Haematobia irritans (assembly GCF_050003625.1). Classification (NCBI taxonomy): domain Eukaryota; kingdom Metazoa; phylum Arthropoda; class Insecta; order Diptera; family Muscidae; genus Haematobia; species Haematobia irritans. Next base: position 33,330,403 of record NC_134398.1, read on the forward strand.
GATGTTTTGATGAAATATGAAAATTCCAACCTTTATTAAGATAGTTTCTTTAATTTCAAATTTATATCTCATCTATTAAAAGTGGATTTTAAATTCCTTATTTATAAGGCAAATGACAGTTATTGTCAGTTGTCCAGACAGCGCCTTATAACCGTAGCATTAAGCGATTTCTAATTTATTATACTGTCTAAATGTATGCCACATCAAAGTTGGGTTCCCTTTGACCGGGAGCCCGGGAAATTCGAAAAAATTCCCGCTTTCCCGGGAATGGATAAAGTCCGGGAAAAAGAAAACCCTAAATAACATACAAATTAGATGGCAATGACACGAAATTTATAATTCCAATTAATTTCAATGTCTTTAATCACAAAAATGATAATATCAATCACCAAAGTCAAGTAAAAAAATTAATAGTTCTAATTAAAAAATTAATTGATAAAATTAATTTTTGCGATTGTTTTTTGTTTCAATTAAAAAATTTGTTGAACCAGTTAGACTTTTAATTGAATATTTTTTAAAAATCAATTAAAATTTTAATTGGAAAAATTTTGGTGATTTTTTTTTCGGTGCAAGTACTTCGATTGTGGTTGAAAGTTTTTAATAAAATTTTGTACGCAATCTATGGTGGAGGGTACATATTTAGGATTAGGCCTGACCGAACTTTCGATCGTATTTACTTGTTTTTCTATAAGAGATAACATAAAACTTTGATTTCGATTTTTTTTTCAAGATGCAATTCAAAATGAATGAAACCTTTGGGGTCAGTCACGCGAACCGGGCCCATCTAGTGTAATATAAAATATTTTCTTTTTAGCAACTTCATTGTTGTACCACATATCGAGTAAAAGAATAGAGAATTGAAAATCAAAGAAATGTATTCCCCAAAGGGTTTGGGAGATGATTTCTTAAACTTTCATGATTACTTCCTCTTATTTGGTTTTTTGTGCACTAAAGTCTAAAAAAATACCTTAACCAAAGTATCAATGACAATTATTTGTAATAGTTTATGACTATGATTATCGGGTTTGTTTACTTAGAGCCTGCACACAAAATCCTCAAAGACCAAACCAAAAAGGACATGACATAATAACATATAACAAGCTGACAATGAAAATCATTGATACGAATCTCTAAAGGAATGAGTGAGAGTATTTCCCCATTGACCAGCAAAAGCCACAAAACACATAGGACTCACTCCCTGTATCCTGTAACAAAGAGGCATTAAATGGCAACGTGTTCGTATGACATTCAGCTTAGGAAACGGATATGATTTCCAAGAAAAGGGGGTAGCTTATGGAAGGGGAGCCAAGAGCATACAACATACGATTGTTAGATTGTGAGTATTTTACTTTTATTACCAAGGATGTTGTCAAGATGTTACTTTTCCGATATTGTTTCCGAGTGTGTGTTTGTGTGTGCTCTTGACCATAACCAAGTAAAAGATGTGGGCACTTCTGTGGCTTGTCGAGAGCGTGGATTCTGCAGGCTATTCTCGTAAAATAACTCTTAAGATGTCCATATGCAGTAAATTACAACAACTAAAAGTATAGTAAAAAAGCGGTAGTTAAGCGTTGAGATACAAAAACACCGGGAGTAAAAGATGACCTGTACATTATCCATGATATAACGTAGACATTATGTTGATATCCTTTTGGTAGGACCTTTTCACATATTTCCTTAGAGTCTTGAGCTTACCACAGCATGTGTCGTGGAGCTATATTAGTGTTGTTTTTTTTTTTTTTAGTGGCCAACAACGAGCAATTATGCTGGATAAATTGTTTATTAGGATGCATAAGAAAATCATGATTGTTTCACTCAACAACAAAAAAAAAATCTGAAAGTTCTTCCTTATTTTTACATTTTTCTTTAATTTTAAAATTTTGACAAAATTTTCTATTGAAAAAAAGAATTTTTGATAAAATTTTCTATTGAAATAAAATTTTGACAAAATTTTATATTGAAATAAAATTTTGACAAAATTTTCTTTAGAAATAAAATGTTGACAAAATTTTCTATAGAGAAAAAAATTTGAATAAACTTTCTTTAGAAATAAAAATTTACAAAATTTTCTATAGCAATAACATTTTCTATAGAAATAAAATGAAATGAAATGAAGTAGAAATAAAATATTGAAAAAATTTTCTATTGAAATAAAATTTTGACAAAAGTTTCTATTGAAATAAAATGTTGACAAAATTTTCTGTAGAAATAACATTTTAACAACATTTTCTATGTATATAAAATTTTGACAACATTTTCTATAAAAATGAAATTTTGATAAAATGTTGTCAAAATTTTCTATAGAAATAAAATGTTGACAAAATTTTCCATAGAAATAAAATTTTTGACAAAATTTTATATAGAAATAAAATTTTGACAAAAATTTGATTAAAACCTCGAAATAATTTTTTTGGTAATTTGGTAAAATTTTCTTAAAATTGTGGTGAAAATAACATTGTAGTCTGAACGCCTATAGGTCCAGCATCGTCTCAAGTTGACGTGGATTATATTGCCCCAGTAGAATGTCTAGGTCTAAATCAGACACATAACTTACACGAAAATAACATTGTGGCCACAAACATGTTACATGTTTCTCATGAAAAAGTAACATTATGCTCTTGAAACAGAGTTGTTCTCAATGGACTTTGTTTGGCCTAGAATTTTTTTAATTCAATGAGTTTTGTGATATAAAATTTACAACACGTAAATCAAAAGTAGAAAAATAAATGTCGAAAGTATTTCCACAATTTTATCAAAGCCGGTGGTTAATTTTTCAAAATACATACAAGGTCGAGCTTTAATTTTTTGTAAGTATCCATCTCTTGAGCTCTTCCTCTTTCTTTATGTCATATTTTCATTTCACCCCATCCCAATGTACTGGCGAGTATCATTTTGGTTAATATCACTCAGTGCTCTAGGTTTTGCACAACATTCTCGTTTATATGATTCCGTTTCTGGTGCTTTCTCTTCCCCATCTTACATTCTATGAGTTGCTTATATGACATCTTGGTTAAAATAACGAAGATATTTTTCCTGATATCGTCTTTTGTATTTTGCAATGTAGGTAACATTAACTGTGGATGGACATGTATCCTTCTAAACTATTGGCTGTTTAGCAAAATTATAGTTGCAAAGCATATTGTAATAGTGTGTGTGTGCATATGGGTGTACGTTTGCTAAATAATACTCGTTTCCTGTTTCCGTAATAGTTAGCAAATGCAATTGCAATCATAATTGTGGTGAAACATCTGCGTTTTTTCTTCAATTTACTTCTCTCGAAGATTATTGTTCTTTAGGTTTTCTATGGCATCCGATGTGGTTAATGTATTTGCCATAGTTTTACACGTTTTGTGATAATGTCTTCAAGAGCAATTGAAATTTTGTAGCCATATTAAAATCGTGATTGGCCACAGGGCCAATGATGAGGATTTAATATCACACTAATCTATAGGATATACGATGATTATTTCAAGCAAACACTTTATTTTATTTTATATAAAATTTATTTTATATAAAAATGTCCGGATATGTAAAGTATAACAATTCTTGATCAAGGTGAAATTCTAAAACACTCTAATTATGTCCGCCTGTCGGTCGATTGTAATCATGCTGCATGCTTTAATAATGAATGCGATTTTTGTCTGCAATCAGGTCAAGCTCAGAGATGTGGTATATCGGTTCAGGTTTCTATATGGTCACCATAAAAAATATTCCGCCGATATTATTTCTAGGGCATCTAGACACTGCAGATTTTGTTCACTTTGCTTGAAATTAAAATTCTAAAAGTATTTTAAGTCAATAAATAAGTGTGCCTAGTACGATGTGTATCGGTCCATGTTTCGCTTAAAAATAAAATCACCTGGTCGTTCATGAACGTTATCTATGAGTCTAGCAAGAATTAAGTCTCTTGACCATAAAATTTTGACAAAATTTTCTTTAGCAATAAATTTTGACAAAATTTTCTACAGCTAAAAATTTTGATAAAATTTTGTATGGAAATAAAGTTTTGACAAAATTTTCTAAAAAATAAAATTTTGACAAAATTTTCTAAAAAATAAAATTTTGACAAAATTTTCTAAAGAATAAAGTTTTGACAACATTTTCAATAGAAATAAAATATTGATAACATTTTCTTTAGAAATAAATTTTGACAAAAGCCCCTCAATTTGCCGATTCCACTTATTAGGTTTCTAAACACCGTAGGTTTTATCAAATTCGCTTGAAATTAGTTACTTAACGTAAAAATAAAATTTCTAGATTTTACACTCGATTTTATTCGAGTGATCAAAGCAAAACCCCCACAGAATTCAAGTTTCAAATAATATGAATAAAAAAAAATTGTGTCCGAACAAATAAATTCATTTCTTGTTTGTACTGCAGCAAATGCTGTTGGTGTTCTCTATAGTGCGACTGAAAAGCTGTCCACTACAACCACGCTTGCCACAGTTGATACAATTATAAAAAGATTGAAGGTTTTTTACTGTTTGATAATACAGAAATAAAATTTAGACAAAATTTTTTGTAGAAATAAAATTTTGACAAATATTTTTTAAGAAATAAAATTTTGACAAAATTTTCTATAGAAATAAAATGTTCTTTAGAAATAAATTTTTACAAGATTTTCTATATAAATAAAATTTTGGCAAAATTTTTTATATAAATAAAATGTTGACAAAATTTGCTACGGAAATGAAGTTTTGACAAAATTTTCTATAGCAAAAAAAAAAACATTTTGACAAAAGTTGGTATGGAAATACAATTTCGGCACAATTTCTATTGAAAAAAATCTGACAAAATTTTCTATGGAAATAAAATTTTGACAAAATTTCCTATAGAAATAAAATGTTGACTAAATTTTCTATAGAAATAAAATTTTGTCAAAATTTTCTATAGAAATAAACTTTTAACAACATTTTGTAAAGAAATAAAATTTTGACAAAATTTTCTATAGGAATAAAATGTTGACAAAATTTTCTATAGAAATAAAATTTTGACAAAATTTTCTATAGAAATAAAATTTTGACAAAATTTTCTTTAAAAATCAATTTTGACAAAATTTTCCTAAGAAATAAATTTTGACAAAATTTTCTACGGAAATGAAGTCTTGACAAAATTTTCTATAGCAAAAAAAAATTTTTACAAAATTTGATATGGAAATACAGTTTTGGCACAATTTCTATTGAAAAAAAATTTTGACAAAATTTTCTATGTAAATAAAATTTTGACAAAATTTTCTATAGAAATAAAATTTTGACAAAATTTGATATAGAAATACAATTTTTACAAAATTTTCTATAAAAATAAAATTTTTACAAAATTGTCTACAGAAATAAAATTTTGACAAAAATTACTATAGAAATAAAACTTTGTCAAAATTTTCTATAGAAATCAAATTTTGACAAAATTTTCTATAGAAATAAAATTTTGACATAATTTTCTGTAGAAATAAAATTTTGACAAAATTTTCTAAAGAAATAAAATTTTGACAAAATTTTCTATAGAAATAAAACGTTGAAAACATTTTTATAGAAATAAAATTTTGCCAAAATTTGCATAAAATTTTTACATAATCTTCTATAGAAATAAAATTTTGACAAAATTTTCCTAAGAAATAAATTTTGACAAAATTCTCTACGGAAATGAAGTCTTGACAAAATTTTCTATAGCAAAAAAAAATTTTTACAAAATTTGATATGGAAATACAATTTTGGCACAATTTCTACGGAAAAAAAATGTTGACAAAATTTTCTATGTAAATAAAATTTTGACAAAATTTTCTATAGAAATAAAATTTTGACAAAATTTTCTATAGAAATAAAATTTTGACAAAATGTTCTATAGAAACCAAATTTTGAAAAAAATCTATATAAATAACATTTTGACAAAATTTTCTATAGAAATAAAATGTTGAAATTTGCTATAGAAATAAAATTTTGACAAAATTTTCTATAGAAATAAAATTTTTTCAAAATTTTCTATAGGAATAAACTTTTGACAACAATTTCTAAAGAAATAAAATTTTGACAACATTTTCTATAGGAATAAAATTTTGACAACATTTTCTATAGGAATAAAATTTTGACAACATTTTCTATAGAAATAAAATTTTGACAAAATTTTCTGTAGGAATAAAATTTTGACAAAATTTTCTATAGAAACAAAATTTTGACAAAATTTTCTATAGAAATAAAATTGTGCAAAAAATTTTAATGGAAATAAAATTTTAACAAAATTTTCTATAGAAATAATAATTTTGATAAAATTTTCTATAGAAATAATAGTTTTGACAAAATTTTCTATAAAAATAATAGTTTTGAAAAAAAATTCTATAGAAATAAAATCATCATACCCTTAGGAAAAAAGTGGAATATGCCACAAATTTAGCTAGAGGATAAAAAACTTCACAAAATATTTATTGACTTTTTTCTATTCTAGAATTGTTTGATAGAAAACGAATTTTTTATGTCCTACAGGTTGTAATCCAGAATAATAACCATATACAGTAGAAAGTTCTACTACAGGTGGTATCCACAACCGCATTGGCTCCACGGTTGCCACTCGTACCAAATATAATCTATTATTTAGACAATTTTGTCAAAATTTAATTTCTATAGAAAGATTTTTTTTTTAATTTTATTTCTATAGATGATGATTATTGAAATTGTATTTCTATAGAAAATTTTGTAAAAATTTTATTTCTACAGAAAATTTTGCCAAATTTTATTTCTGCAGAAAATTTTGTCAAAATTTTATTTCTATAGAAAATTTTGTCGAAATTTTATTTCCATAGAAAATTTTGTCAAAGTTTTATTTCTACAGAAAAATGTTGTCAAAATTTTATTTCTATAGACAATTAAGTCAAAATTTTTTTTATAGAAAATTTTTTTTCAAAATTATTATTTCTAGAGAAAATTTTGCCAAAATTTTATTTCTATTGAAAATTTTGTCAACATTTTATTTCTATAGAAATTTTTTTCAAAACTATTATTTCTATAGAAAATTTTGTCAAAACTATTATTTCTATAGAAAATTTTGTCAAAATTATTATTTCTATAGAAAATTTTGTCAAAATTTTATTTTTATAGAATGAAACAAAAACAAGATTTTTTTAGAAATAAAATTTTGACAAAATTTTCTATAGAAATAAAATTTTGACAAAATTTTCTATAGAAATAAAATTTTGACAAAAATTTTTATAGAAATAAAATTTTGACAAAATTTGCTTTAGAAATAAAATGTTAACAAAATTTTCTATAGAAATAAAATTGTGGCAAAATTTTCTATAGAAATAAAATTTTGACAAACTTTTTATAGAAATAAAATTTTGACAAAAATTTTTATAGAAATAAAATTTTGACACAATTTGCTTTAGAAATAAAATATTAACAAAATTTTCTATAGAAATAAAATTGTGGCAAAATTTTCTATAGAAATAAAATTTTGACAAACTTTTTATAGAAATAAATTTTGACAAAATTTTCTACGGAAATAAAGTTTTGACAAAATTTTCTATAGCAAAAAATTTTGACAAAATTTTTTTATAGCAAAAAAATTTATTTCCATGACAATATTTTCTATAGCAAAAATTTTGGACAAAATTTCTATAGAAATAAAACTTTGACAAATTTTTCTATATTAAAGTATTGACAAAATTTTCTATAGAAATAGAAAGTTGACAAAGAAATTCTATAGATAGATATAGATAAAAACTAAAAAAAAAACAAAATTTTTTTGTTAATTAGTAGTTTTTTGGTAAATTTTCTCCAAATTTTGGTAGATTATTTTTGGCTCGAGTGCCAACCGTGATTACAACTCATCGCCATGTAAAATAATTGCAACACTCACCTGGTCGTTCATGAACGTTATCTATGAGTCTAGGAAGAATTAAGTCTCTTAACCATAAAATTTTGACAAAATTTTCTTTAGAAATAAATTTTGACAAAATTTTCTAAAGAATAAAATTTTGACAAAATTTTCAATAGAAATAAAATTTTGACAAAATTTTCTTTAGAAATAAATTTTGACAAAATTTTCTTAAGAAATAAATTTTGACAAAATTTTCTACGGAAATAAAGTTTTGACAAAATTGTCTATAGCAAAAAAAAAAAAATTGATAAAATTTTAAAAAGTTTATTTCCATTACAAAATTTTCTAAAGCAAAAAATTTTGACAAAATTTCTATAGAAATAAAATTTTGACAAAATTTTCTATAAAAATATTTACAAAATTTTCTATAGAAATAGAAAGTTGACAAAGAAATTCTATAGAAATAAAATTTTGACAAACATTTTTATAGAAATAAAAGTTTGATAAAAAACTAAAAAAAATCATTGACAACAATTTTTAGTTAGTTGGTAGTTTTTTCGTAAATTTTCTCCAAATTTTGGTAGATTATTGTTGGCTCGAGTGCTAACCGTGACTGTAACTCATCGCCATGTACAATAATTGCAACTCTCACCTGGTCGTTCATGAACGTTATCTAGTCTAGCAAGAACTAAGTCTCTTGACCATAAAATTTTGACAATATTTTCTTTAGAAATAAATTTTGACAACATTTTTTTTAGAAATAAAGTTTTGAAAAAAATTTCTATAGCAAAAAATGTTGATAAAATTTTGTATGGGAATAAAATATTGACAAAATTTTCTATAGAAATAAAATTTTGACAAAATTTTCTATAGAAATAAAATTTTGACAACATTTTCTATAGCAAAAAAATTTTGACAAAATTTTCTATAGAAATAAAATTTTTATAAAATTGTCTATAGAAATAAATTTTTGAGAAGATTTTCTATAGAAATAAAATTTTGACAAAATTGTCTATAGAAATAAAATTTTGACAAAATTTTCTTTAGAAATAAAATTTTGACAAAATTTTCTTTAGAAATAATTTTTGACAAAATTTTCTATGAAAATAAAGTTTTGACAAAATTTTCTATAGAAAAAAAAATTTTGACAAAATTTTCTTTAGCAAAAAAAATTTTGACAAAATTCAGTATGGAAATAAAATTTTTACAAAATTTTCTTTAGAAATAAAATTTTGTCACAATTTTTTATAGAAAAAAAAAAATTTTAAAAAAATTTTCAAAAATTTTTAGTTAATACTTTTTTGATAAAATGTGCTCCGAATTTTAGTAGATTATTTTTGGCTCGATTGCCAACCTTGACTACAACTAATCGCCATGTACAATAGTTTCAACTCTCACCTGGTCGTTCATGAGCGATATCTATGTGTCTAGCAAGAACTAAGCATCTTGACCGTTCTAAATGGCATGAATGACCATAACGGTGGTGAGAAATGTTACATTATACATTTTCGAAAATCATCTTCAGTGATAAGGCACATTTTCACCTCAGTGAATTCGTCAATAACAAGAATTGTTAGATTTTTGCGAATTACTATCCAATGGTCGATATTTGGATTGAACCCGCTTCCCCTTGAATGGGGTTGGTTGCGTCCCTCGACACCGTTGGACGTGATCCTTTGGTGTAATTTGAAAGAAAACATGTAAGTCCCCAAGTCAGCAACAATTCAAGAACTAAAGGATGAGAACGGACCTTTAAGTCCTTTTATTGGCCTTTTCTGGCTAATTTTTAAATTATCCAAATACCTACCTTCTATCACCTGGTCTCTCTCCCAAAAATTCCAATTAATATATAACAGAAATATGCACAAAAATAATAGAATAACACATAAATACAATTTGTCTGTTTAAATAACAAAAAATCAAGGAACACAAATGCACTCACTGGATATCTACTACATATGTGTATGCATCTGCTGGATATAGTCTAGTTTAAATTCAATCGTATAAATTTAAGCATTTTTTTCCTACGAACATCACCCAATTCTCCTTCATTTAACATATGGATGATGGTGTTCCAACACACATACACAGATACGTTAACTAAAGTGAAAGCAATTTGCATTTGTATTGTAGTATAGGATGTTTGTTTTTTATTCAGTATCGAATTCCTCTAATATTCTAAATTGAATCAATTTGAAACTGATGCTGCACTCAAATAACAAAAGTGCCAAACACAAACAAAAATTTCACATACACATATACCTGTATACAAAATTGGACCGATATCGGGCAAATCATCATACCCTTAGAAAAAAAATTGGAATATGCCACAAATTTAGCTAGAGGATAAAAAACTTCACAAAATATTTATTGACTTTTTTCTATTCTAGAATTGTTTGATAGAAAACGAATTTTTTATGTCCTATAGGTTGTAATCCAGAATAATAACCATATCCAGTAGAAAGTTCTACTACAGGTGGTATCCACAACCCATTGGCTCCACTCGCACAAAATATAATGTATTATTAAGACAATTTTGTCAAAATTTAATTTCTATAGAAAGATTTGTCACAATTTTAATTCTATAGAAAATTTTGTCACAATTTTATTTTTATAGATTTTTTTTTTAATTTTATTTCTATAGATTATCATTTTTGAAATTGTATTTCTATAGAAAATTTTATAAAAATTTTATTTCTATAGAAAATTTTGTCAAAATTTTATTTCTATAGAAAATTTTGTCAAAATTTTATTTCTATAGAAAATTTTGTCAAAATTTTATTTCTATCGAAAATTTTGTCAAAATTTTATTTCTATTGAAAATTTTGTCAAAATTTTATTACTATAGAAATTTTTGTCAAAATTTTTTTCTATAGAAAATTTTGTCAAAATTTTATTTCTATAGAAAATTTTGTCAAAATTTTATTTCTACAGAAAAATGTTGTCAACATTTTATTTCTATTGAAAATTCTGTCAAAATTTTGTTTCTATAGAGAATACTGTCAAAATTTTAGTTCTATAGAAAATTTTATCAACATTTTATTTCTATAGAAAATTTTGTCAAAATGTTATTTCTAATGAAAATTTTGTCAAAATTTTATTTCTAGAGAAAATTTTGTCAAAATTTTATTTCTATAGAAAATTGTGTCATAATTTTATTTCTATAGAAAATTTTGCCAAAATTTTATTTTTATAGAAAATTTTGTCAAAATTTTGTTTCTATAGAAAATTTTGTCAAAATTTTATTTCTATAAACAATTTTGGCAAAATTTTATTTCTATAGAAAATTTTGTCAAAATTTTATTTCCATGGAAAATTTTGTTAAAATTTTATTTCATTTTTGTTTTTTGTTGCTGGTTTACACTTCAATAATATTTGTTGTTTTGATCTCAGCTTTAAAACCATTGCGTTGACTAAACTACAAGGGTAGCTTAACCAACAGAGGCAAAGGCCAACTATCATAAACCTTTTTTCGGAGGGTTCGAGTGTGGTTCACTTGTGGTAATTCCGAAACGTGCGTCTATCCAACCTTGCAGTTTATAGGGCTTTGCCCTAATAAATTTGACGAAATTTCCTCTGTTGGTTAAGCTACTCTTGTAGTTTAGTCAACGCAATGATTTTAAAGCTGAGATCAAAACAACAAATAAAATGTTATTTCTATAGACAATTTTGTCAAAATTTTATTTTTAAAGAAAATTTTTTCAAAATTTTACTTGTTGCCAAAATTTTATTTCTGTAACAAATTGTGTCAAAATTTTATTTCTATAGAAAATTTTGTCAAAAAATTTTTTAATAGAAAATTTTGTCAAAATTTTATTTCTTCAGAAATGTTTTTCACAATTTTATATCTATGGAAAATTTTTTTAAAATTTTATTCTATAGTAAATGTTGTCAAAATTTTATTTCTATAGAAAATGTTGCCAAAATTTTATTTTTGCAACAATTTTTTTTTTCAAAATTTTATTTCTAAAGAAAATTTTGTCAAAATTTTATTTCTATAGAAAATTTCATCAGAATTTTATTTCTATAGAAAATTGTATCAAAATAATTATTTCTTTAGAAAATTTTGTAACAATTTAATTTCTATAGAAAATTTTGCCAACATTTTATTTTTATAGATCTTTTTTCAAAAGATTTTATTTCTATAGATTTTTTTTTAATTTTAATTCTATAGATTTTTTTTAATTTTAATTCTGTAGATGATCATTTTTGAAATTGTATTTCTATAGAAAATTTTGTAAAAAATTTATTTCTACAGAAAATTTTGCCAAATTTTATTTCTACAGAAAATTTTGTCAAAACTTTATTTCTATAGAATTTTTTTTCAAAATTGTATTTCTATAGAAAATGTTGTCAAAAGTTTATTTCTACAGAAAAATGTTGTCAAAATTTTATTTCTATAGAAAATTCTGTCAAACTTTTAGTTCTATAGAACATTTTGTCAAAATTTTATTTCAATAGAAAATTTTGTCAAAATTTTATTTCTATGGAAAATTTTGTCAAAATTTTATTTCTAAAGAAAAATGTTGTCAAAATTTTATTTCTATTGAAAAATGTTGTCAAAATTTTATTTCAATAGAAAATTCCGTCAAACTTTTAGTTCTATAGAAAATTTTGTCAAAATTATTATTTCTATAGAAAATTTTGTCAAAATTTTATTTCTATGGAAAATTTTGTCAAAATTTTATTTCTTCAGAAAAATTTTGTCAAAATTTTATTTCTATAGACAATTTTATCAAAATTTTATTTCTATAGAAAATTTTGTCAGATTTTTGTTTCTATAGAAAATTTTGTCAGATTTTTATTTCTATAGAACATTTTGTCAAAATTTTATTTCTATAAAAAATTTTGCCAAATTTTATTTCTATAGAAAATTTTTTCAAAATTTAATTTCTACAGAAAATTTTGTCAAGAATTTATTTCTATGGAAAATTTTGTTAAAATGTTATTTTGTTTTTTGTTGTTGGTTTGTACTTCAATCATATTTGTTGTTTTGATCTCAGCTTTAAAACCATTGGTTCGACTAAACTACAAGAGTAGCTTAACCAGCAGAGGCAAAGGCCAACTATCATAAACCTTTTTTTCGGAGGGATCGAGCGTCCATCCAACTTTGCAGTCTACAGGGCTTTGCCCAAATAAATTAGACAAACATTGTTTTCCTCTGTGGGTTAAGCTACTCTTGTAGTTTATTCAACGCAATGCTGAGATAAAAAAAAACAAATAAAATTTTATTCCTATAGACAATTTTGTCAAAATGTTATTTTACAGAAAATTTTTTCAAAATTTTATTTGAATAGAAAATGTTGCCAAATTTTTATTTCTATAACAAGTTTTGTCAAAATTTTATTTCTATAGAAAATTTTGTCAAAAAAAAATTTTAATAGAAAATTTTGTCAAAATTTTATTTCTTCAGAATTTTTTTTTTCAAAATTGTATGTCTATGGAAAATTTTGTTAAAATTTTATATAAAAAATTTTGTCATTTTTTATTTCTATAGAAAATGTTGCCAAACTTTATTTTTGCAACAATTTTTTTCAAAATTTTATTTCAAAAGGAAATTTTGTCAAAATTTTATTTCTATAGAAAATTTTGTCAGAATTTTATTTCTATAGAAAATTGTGTTAAAATAATTATTTCTTTAGAAAATTTTGTCACAATTTAATTTCTATAGAAAATTTTGTCAAAATTTTATTTCTATCAAAAGTTTGTCAAAATTTTATTTCTATAGAAAATTTTGTCAAAATTTTATTTCTATAGAAAATTTTGTCAACATTTTATTTCTACAGAAAAATATTGTCAAAATTTTATTTCTATAGAAAATTGCGTCGAAATTTTATTTCTATAGAAAATCTTTTCAAACTTTTAGTTCGATAGAAAATTTTGTCAAAAATTTTAGTTCTGTAGAAAATATTGTCAAAATTTTATTTCTACAGAAAATTTGGTCAAAATTATTATATCTGTAGAAAATTTCGTCATAATTTTTTTTGTCAAAATTTTATTTCTATAGAAAATTTTGTCAAATTTTATTTTTGCAAAAAATTTTATTTTTGCAACAATTTTTTTTCAAAATTTTATTTCTAAAGAAAATTTTGTCAAAATTTTATTTCTAAAGAAAATTTTGTCAAAATTTTATTTCTATAGAAAATTGTGTTAAAATAATTATTTCTTTAGAAAATTTTGTCACAATTTAATTTCTGTAGAAAATTTTGTCAAAATTTTATTTCTATAAAAAATTTGTCAAAATGTTATTTCTAGGGAAAATTTTGTCAAAACTATTATTTCGATAGAAAATTTTGTCAAAATTTTATTTCTACAGAAAAATTTTGTCAAAATTTTATTTCTATAGAAAATTGCGTCAAAATTTTATTTCTATAGAAAATTTTGTCAAAATTATTATTTCTGTGGAAAATTTCGTAAAAATTTTTTGTTTTGTCAAAATTTTATTTCTATAGAAAATTTTGTCAAAATTATTATTTCTATAATAGAGGATGCTGATGAGGAATGTGGTAATTCCGAAACGTGCGTCCATCCAACCATCTTACAATCTTTATGGCTTGCCCCAAATAAATTTGACAAACATTCTTTTCCTCTGTTTGTTAAACTACTCTTGTAGTTTAGTCAACGCAATGGTTTTAAAGCTAAAATCAAAACAACAAATAAATTTTATTTCTATAGAAAATTTTGTCAAAATTTTATTTGCATAGAAAATTTTGTCAAAATTTTATTTCTGTATCAAATTTTGTCAACATTTTATTTTTAAAGATTTTTTTTCAAAATATTATTTGTATAGAAAATATTGCCAAAATTTTATTTCTGCAACAAATTTTGTCAAAATTTAATTTCTATAGAAATTTTGTCAGAATTTTATTTCTGTTGAAAATTTTATCAGAATTTTATTTCCAAAGAAATTTTTTTCAAAAAATTTTTATAGAAAATTTTTTCAAAATTTTATTTCTATGGACAATTTTGTTAAAATTTTATTCTATAGAAAATTTTGTCAAAACTTTATTTCTATAGAAAATGTTGCCAAAATTTTATTATTGTAATAAATTATTTTCAAAATTTTATTTCTATAGAAAATTTTGTCAAAATTTAATTTCTATAAAAAATTTTGTCAAAATTTAATTTCTATAGAAAATGTTGCCAAAACTTTATTTTTGCAACAATTTTTTTCGAAATTTTATTTCTAAAGAAAATTTTGTCAGAATTTTATTTCTATAGAAAATTGTGTTAAAATAATTATTTCTTTAGAAAATTTTGTCACAATTTAATTTCTATAGAAAATTTTGTCAAAATTTTATTTCTCAAAAGTTTGTCAAAATTTTATTTCTATAGAAAATTTTATCAGAATTTTATTTCTACAGACAAATTTTATATAAAAATAAAAAATTGTGTCAAGATTTGATTTTCCCTTTCAATTTTCCTTTTGACCTGCAATATATTGTATTTACTATTTACTACGTATTTACTTGTCATTGAGCTTAACATGGAATCGGGCAGCACTCAGTGATAATAGAGAAGTTCACCAATGTGGTATCACAATGGACTGAATAGTCTAAGTGAGCCTGATACATCGGGCTGCCACCTAACCTAACCTAACCTAACCTATCGTATTTACTAAGAATGGTCCAAGAGAGAACTTCATTTGAAGTGGAAAAATTTGATAGAGGATCGCGGGATTCTCTTTAAAAACAATTGTTTGTGAAACAACGTCCAATTGTTTTGCTGAATAACTAAAAGATTATGTGAAAAAGGTCTGTCGATAAGTTGATTATATTTTCCTTTACTACGCCATTGGCCTGATATGGTATTGGTATGACTGGTGGGTGTCATATTTTTCTAGACCTTACCGAGTATAGGGTGCATAAAACGAATTTTAGATTTGTCTCATAAAAAAAGCAAAAACAAACAAAAAATCTAAAGCATAATTTTCTGCAGTTTCTATCAGTTTTATTTGGTGGAGAAGGGGAGTGTATGATAAAATAAAAAAACCAAAACCCAATGGGAAAATATTTTCCATTAGAGCACATATTTCTGGCAACAGACCGGTAAATTTCCAATGCAAACAGGTAGGAAAATAGCCCCGCGTGTTTATTTAAACAACCACTTTTGATTTGGCGATATGTTTGAATTTTTCCATTGGCCTAAAGCTAGCGAACGAAATGAAAATATTTTTTCCTCCCCCCCGAAAGTTTAGTGACATATGGAAAATATGGGATTTTAAAATTTCCAAAATTTAATAAAACTATGTCGATTTACCATACGCTTTGCTTTTTTATTAAAAATTGAATTAAGTCAAAATATCCCAAATAGGTGAATCACAGAATCTTTGATTAGATTTTCTTGTTAAATGAGGGAAAATTTACCTTCCCCTTTTCGTTGCGAGTTTGACTCATTTATAGTAAATTACGATTTTCTTTCTTTACCGAGAAAATCTTATCTCTATTCTTGATAAGGGCATACGACAAAGAAGAATACCATTTGGTATGAAGTCTTCAGACACATTTATTTCTAAGATGCCACAAACAAAAACGCAACGACAAACTTACCTTCATAAACTAAACTATTTTTGGGTAATTACCACAAAAAGTATCCCAAAAAAATTTATTTATTTTGCAGAATGCCTTTGGGGGAATCACATAAGTAACGCACACGATATGCGCTACAACTGGGGCGGATTACGAAGTGTATGGGGCCTGAGGAGATTTGAGGTAGTGAAGATTTTGGTATAAGTAAAAAAATCCCTCTTGAAATTTAGCTTACTCCGAAAACACACACAACGAAAAAATACTTGCCTCCCGAACAAAAACTTCGGCACACAACATTCCCTTGTGCTTTAAAGTATTTTCACTAAGAGGAAATATACCTGAATTAATAAAAAACATATATCAATTCCGATGCTTTTGTTTTTTCCTGATTTTTCATTACCTCTTCTGTTGGTGATATTTGAAATGAGCTTAAGCTTGTTCTGAAAGTTTCTAAAATCACTCTAGCTTTATAACTTTTTAAAGTTTTTGAGTAAGAAAGATAACATACATGTCTATACAGTTTATGTCTGTCTATTTTGGTATGGTCCTAATGATTTGGCTGGAATTAGCCTGGTGTCCTTTTAGCTCAATAAATAGAAATTTTGATGGTTCTCGCATACCACTATTTCTACTCTCAAACAAAAAATACTTTCCTTAGGAAAAAAAATTTATACAAACGAAATTCTTTTTTCTAACAAAGCATTTCTCAAAATTTTATTCCTAGGAAAAATTTTATCATTTTTATTTTCTTTTGTAAAAATTTTATTTTTGCATGAAATTTTATTTTATTTTTATGTTTTTTTTTTATTTTATTTTATTTTATTGTTATAGGAATTTTTGTCAAAATTTTATTCCTGTGGAAAATTTTATCAAAATTATATTTCTATAGACAATTTTATCAAAATTGTTTTCTTACAGAAAATTTTGTCTAAATTGCATACCAAGAGAAAATTTAATTTTTTATTTATTTTATTTTATTTTTATAGGAATTTTTGTCAAAATTTTATTCCTAAGGAAAATTTTATCAAAATTATATTTCTATAGAAAATTTTATCAAAATTGTTTGCATACAGAAAATTTTGTCTAAACTGCATACCAAGAGAACATTTTGTCAAAATTTTATTTTTATAGAAAGGTTTATTTTTATAGAAAATTTAGTCAAAATTTTATTTTTATAGAAAATTTTGTCGAAATTTTATTCCTAGGTAAAGTTATATCAAAAATTGTTTTCCTAGAAAAATGTTATTAAAATTTTATTCCTAGAGAAAATGACCACAATGGTCTTTAATAGTATATTTCGATAGAAAATGTTGTCAAAATTTTATTCCTAGGAAAATTTTGTCAAAATTTTATTTTTAATGAAATTTGTTAAAAATATATATTTTGTTTTTGAATTTTGTTTTCGGAATTTTATTCCTAGAGAAAAATTTGTCAAAAGGTTTTTTCCTAGAGAAAATTTTATCAAAATTTTATTCCTAGAGAAGATTACTTTGATAGTATATTCCTGTAGAAAATTTTGTCAAAATTGTATTTCCAGAAAATATTTGGAAAAATATTTATTTCTACAAGAAATTTTATCAAAATTGTTTTATAGGAAGTTTTCTCAAAATTTTATTCCTAGTGAACATTTTGTCAATATCTTATTTTTATTGAAAATTTTGTCGATATTTTATTAATAAGGATAATATTATCCAATATATAATTCCGAAAGATAATAACCACAATGGTTTGTGATAGTATATTCCTATAGAAAATTTTGTTTAAATTTTATTCCTAGGGAATATTTTGTAAAAATTTTATCTTTAGAAGAAATTTTGTAAAAATTGTATTCATAGAAAAAATTTTATTCCTATAAAAAATTTTGTCAGTATTTTATTTTTATTGAAAATTTCGGTGAAATTTTATTTCTAGGGAAAATTTAATCAAAAATATAGAGAAAATGTTGTCAAAATTGTAAAGAAAACAAGTAAGTAAAGTCTAAAGTCGGGCGGGGCCGACTATATTATACCCTTCACCCCTATGTAGACCAAAATTTGTGTTACACATTTGCTGGAAGCTATATAAAGGAGACAATTTTTTTACTTCTACAAAATCTATAGAATTAAAATTTAAATCGGCTAACGCTATCCAGTTAATTGTAGGAAACTTCCATTGAAAATGGGTCTAAAATGTGTAACAATCTACCATATTTCCCCAACTCTGGTGTACGTATATATGGGAGCTATATATAATCTGAACCGATTTTGACTAAATTTGACATGTATAGTTAGAATAATAATTCTGTTATCTATGCGAAAATTCACGTAAATTGGAGTATAACTTTGGCCCCCCTGGTCATATGAGTGCAAATCGGACGGAAGATGTATATGGGAGCCATATCTAAATCTGAACCGATTTCAACAAAATTTGGCACAATCACCGATACTACTAAATGTACTCCTTGTGCGAAATTTGAAGCAAATCACGGCAAAACTCTGGATTTTGAGGCTATATAAGTTCAAATCGGACGAAAGATATATATGGGAGCTATATCTAAATCTGAATCGATTTTGACCATACTTGGCACATACAATAGTATCGTTAAAAGTACCGCTTGTGCAAAATTTGAAGTAAGTCTGGACAAAACTCTGGCTTTTGAGACCATATAAGTTCAAATCGGGCGAAAGATATATATGTGAGCTATATCTAAATCTGAACCGATTTTAACAAAATTTG
This sequence comes from Haematobia irritans, assembly GCF_050003625.1. Lineage (NCBI taxonomy): Eukaryota > Metazoa > Arthropoda > Insecta > Diptera > Muscidae > Haematobia > Haematobia irritans. The sequence goes on from NC_134398.1 coordinate 33,349,452, forward strand.
ATACATTTGAAATGTACCCCTTGTGCAAAATTTGAAGCAAATCACGGCAAAACTCTGGCTTTTGTGGCCATATAAGTTCAAATCGGACATATGAGTCTAAATCGGACGAAAGATATATGAGTCTATATAACATATAAGTTCAAATCGGACATATGAGTCTAAATCGGACGAAAGATATATATCGGAGCTATATCTAAATCTGAACCGATTTGGCTGATATTTTGCAGGATTTTCGAGATTCATAAAATATTTGGATGTACGGTATTTCACGAAAATCGGTTGATAAACACGCTAACTATGACCAAATCGGGGATAAATATATATGGCAGCTATATCTAAATCTGAACCGATTTTTTCCAAAACCAATAGCGATTGTCTCTGTCCCAAGAAACGGCCCTATGCCAAATTTGAGGACGATCTGACTTAAATTGCGAGCTGTACGTTGTGCACAAAATTACATATACAGACAGACGGACAGACAGACAGACAGACGGACATCGCTAAATCGACTCAGAATTAAATTCTAAGACGATCGGTATACTAAACGATGGGTCTATGGCCACTATTTCTTGGCGTTACATACAAATGCACAAACTTATTATACCTTGTACCACAGTAGTGGTGAAGGGTATAATTAGCTCAGTGGTCTTTGATAGTATATTCCTATAGAAAATTTTGTCTAAATTTTGTTACTAGAGGATCTCTTGCAAAAGTTTTATTTCCTGAAGAAATTTAATTTTTATGGGGAATTTTTTCAAAATTTTATTCCTAGCAAAAATTTTGTCAATATTTTATTTTTATTGAAAATTTTGCAGAGATTTTATTACTAGGGAAAATTTTATCAAAAAAAATTTTTTTTCTAGAGAAAATGTTATCAAAATTGTATTCCTAAAGAAAATTAGCTCAATTGTCCTTGATAGTATATTCCCGTAGCAAATTTTGTCTAAACTTTGTTCCTACAGAATCTTTTGTAAAAATTTTATTTCTAGAAGAAATTTTGTCAAAATTTAATATTTTTAGAAAATTTTGTCAATCTATTTCATTTGAAAATTTTGTCAAAATTTTATTTTTTCGAAACTTTTGTCAAAATTTTATTTTTATAGAAAGTTTTGTCGAAGTTTTATTCCTAAGGAAAATTTTATTAAAATTTTTTCCTAGAGAAAATGTTGTCAAAATTGTTTTCCTAGAGAAAATTTCCGCAATGGTCTTTGATAGTATATACTTATAGAAAAGTTTGTCAAAATATTTTTTCTGGAAGAAATTTTATCAAAATTTTGTTTCATGAGAAAATTTTATCAAAATTTTGTTTCATGAGAAAATTTTATCAAAATTTTATTTCATCAGACAATTTTGTCTAAATTTTATTCCTATTCAGTATTTTATTCTTATTGAAAATGTTGCCGATATTTTATTACTAGGGAAAATTTAATCAAAAATATTTTTTCCTAGAGAAAATGTTGTCAAAATTTTATTCCTAAAGAAAATTAGCTCAATGATAGTATCTTACTATAGAAGAATCTGTTCCTAGAGAATCTTTTGTCAAAATTTTATATCTATAGAAAATTTTGTCGAAATTTTATTCCAAGGAAAATTTTATCAAAAATTGTTTTCCTAGAGAAAATGTTATCAAAATTGTTTTCCTAAAAAATTTTCCACAATCGTCTTTGATAGTATATTCCTATAGAAAATTTTGTTAAAACTTTATTCCTATGTTAGAAAATATTTTGTAAAAATTTTATTTTTAGAAGAAATTTTGTCAAAATGTTATTTCATTAGAAAATGTTTTCCAAATTTTATTTCTATAGAAAATTTTGTCAAAATTCCTAAAGAAAATTTTATCAAAAATTTTTTCCTAGAAAAATTTACCACGATGGTATTTCTAGAGAATATTTTGTAAAAATTTTATTTGTTTTTGTTGGTTTGTTGTTCAATCATATTTGTTGTTTTGATTTCAGCTTAAAACCACTGCGTTGACTAAACTATAAGAGTAGCTTAACCAACAGAGGAAAAGTATATTTGTCAAATTTATTTGGGCCCTATAGACTGCAATATATATTTGGATGGACAGCCGTTTCGCAATTACCACAATCCTCATCAGCATTCTCTACTTGCAGCAAAACTATCAACCAATTATCAGAATAAATTCGTGTAATTCACTAACCCAATGTAAATTACACTCGAACTTCCCGAAAAAAAATTATTTTTAGAAGAAGTTTGGTCAAAATTTTATTTTTAAAGAAAATTTTTCAAAATTTTACTTCTATCGACAATGTTGTCAAAATTTTATTTCTACACAAAAGACTTGTCAAAATTTCATTTCCATACAAAAATTTTTTTTTACATAAAAATTTTATTTCTATAGAAAATTTTGTCAAAATTTTATTTCTATAGAACAATTTCTCAAAATTTAATTTCTATAGAAAATTTTGTCAACATTTTAGTTTTATAGAAAATGTTGTCAAGATTTTACTTCTATAGAAAATTTTGTCAAAATTTTATTTCTAGAGAAAATATTGTCAAAATATTATTTCTAAGAAAATTTTGTCAAAATTTTATTTCTAAAGAAAAATTTGTCAAAATTTTATTTCTATAGAAAATTTTTTCAAAATTTTATTTCAATAGAAAAGTTTGTGAAAATTTTATTTCTATAAAAATTTTGTCAACATTTTATTTCCATAGAAATTTTTTTCAAAATTTTATTTCTATAGAAAATTTTGTCAAAATTTTATTTCTATAGAAAATTTTGTCAAAATTTTATTTCTATATAAAATTTTGTCAAAATTTTATTTCTATAGAAAATTTTGTCAAAATTTTATTTCTATAGAAAAATTTCTCAAAATTTAATTTCTATAGAAAATTTTTTCAAAATTTTAGTTTTATGGAAAATTTTGTCAAAATTTTATTTCTACAGAAGATTTTGTCAAAATTTTATTTCTACAGAAACTTATGTCAACATTTTATTTCTATAGAAAATATTGTCAAAATTTTATTTCTAAGAAAATTTTGTCAAATTTTATTTCTAAAAAAAATTTGTCAAAATTTTATTTCTATAGAAAATTTTGTCAAAATTTTATTTCTACAGAAAATTTTGTCAAAATTTTATTTCTAAAGAAAAATTTGTCAAAATTTTATTTCTATAGAAAATTTTGTCAAAATTTTATTTCTATAGAAAATATTGTCAAAATTTTATTTCTATAGAAAATATTGTCAAAATTTTATTTCTATAGAAAATATTGTCAAGATGTTATTTCTAAGAAAATTTTGTCAAAATTTTATTTCTATAAAAATTTTGTCAAAATTTTATTTCTATAAAAATTTTGTCAAAATTTTATTTCTATACAAAATTTTGTCAAAATTTCATTTCTATAGAAAATTTTCAAAATTATATTTCTATAGAAAATTTTGTCAAAATTTTATTTCTATAGAAAATATTGTCAAAATTTTATTCCTATAGAAAATTTTGTCAAAATTTTATTTCTATAGAAAATTTTGTCAAAATTTTGTTTCTATAGAAAATATTGTCAAAATTTTATTTCTAAGATACTTAAGATACTTAAATTTTATTACTATAGAAGATGTGTGAAGTAACTCTTAGCTGGAGAGAAATATTTTTTCTACCAAAAAAGAATTTTACCAATCTACAAAATTGTAAAAAATCTATCATTTTTAGTAGAATTCAACCAACTGTGGCAACCGTGATACGTGGTCGTACAACTTGACTTTCCAGGATGCCGTATGAATAACACACTTACCTCATTCCACGTTTGTGGTTTGCATATAAGGCATAGCCTGAAAGTAATGGTCCATTACCATTGCATTGCATTGGTTTAGGAATTTGAGGCCCTACAAAAAGGCCCTTTCTACTAAACACTCCCAAAGACATTCCTTCCTTTGCTTCCACTTTTTATCAACCCTTTCCCAATGGTGGATTTCTATTCCATCGCACATTCCCATTATAGACACTTTGGTAATGTTCAAATGTTCAGTTTTCTTACTTCGTTAATTTATATCAAAGGATTACAATAAACAAACTAATCTGCAGCAATAAACACTAAAAAGCCCTCCGAGCACAAAGGCAATTGCAGATGGAATAGGAAACAAAACAACAAAAAAAAGCGACACTTTATTACATTAGGAAATCTTAGAAACTATACCACAGTGACTTTAGGTATGAGAAGATACTAACCCCTTCCAAGGATAATAAAATTTAGAGGAAAATCACAACTTGCTTTGTTTGTTGGAATAGAAGGAGAAATTAAATGAATGTTTCTACGAGGGGGAAGGGGGTGTATGAAACCAATATGGACCACCAAATATTTTCATCATGATATAGAACTTCAAAAAACGGGGTTGACATGCAGGAGGAAGGACTTAAGGTGATTTTCTAATTCTATTGGTTATCCTGCTTGTTTGGCTACTGGCATTGGAATCGTTTCCTTTGGTAGTTGCAATATTGATATTTGTATGGCTGTCCAAATATGGATTCTGCCTGAGTTTACCATGTTCTTTATTGCTATGAAACCCATAAAGATGACCCTTTGCCGTTGATCCAAGATGTGGGTGAATGGTGGTTATAACCCAAGTATCTTTCATATAAACCACTATCAATATTGCACATCCGTTTGTCTTAAATTTGCCTTAACTTAAATCTTCATTTGAGATGTTGCCACTGCGTTTGTATAGGTACCTGAGTATTGACCATTTCCGTTTCATTCTCTTACTTCCGGTTCAGTTTGTGTTTTTTGCCAGAGATTTAATTCTGTTGTCTTGTTATAGTGTTAACCGTTTCCACTCGGCCCCCCAAACCCTTTTTCTTAGCCAATCTTTCCAAAGCTCCTTAGGAATTTATGTTTTTGAAATTCGATAAATGTATATCATTGAAAGATTTTCCTGGCGATAGCTTTGGCGTGAACAAGTTTATAGTTACGCTTCGATATCTTTGGCATGTGGTTGGTTTTCACCTTTGTGTTTTTTCTTATTAACCATAAATAGGAGTTAATTTTGGCATTTCCGAGATTTCAACAGAAAAATTACCTCAGGTAATAGTTTCTAATAGGAGATTGCTTTTCAAAGGGTTCTATTATTTTAAATGAATGGAGAAATAGTAAATTGCTTTAGGACTAATAAAAGATAAGTCTGCTGACAGTAACATTTTCTTTTTTTTTATTGGGGGGTTCAGTATAAGACAATTTGGAGTAGGGGCAAACCGTAAGTGGGTGTATAACTAAGAAATAACAAAGAGATGTTAATGGAATTTTGCAGGAAATGTATATGGAGACAACTCCATGGTATTTATTTTCCTTGTCCATGTCGCTGTTTATTTTAAAATTTGATACCTTACATATTTAAATATGAAAGAATAATTTGTTATAACTCCCCAGCAAGAAAAGAAATTCGAAAAAGTAGATTGGATCCGAATCTTATGTACCTTCCACCATGGATTGCATAGAAACTTCTACTAAAAACTGTCATCCACAATCGAATTACATTCAGTTTGACAAAATATTCTAAAAAACTAAAATTTTGACAAAAGTTTCTATAGAAATAAAATTTTGACAAAATTTTCTATAGAAATAAAATTTTGAAAAAATTTTCTGTATAAATAAAATTTACAAAATTTTCTATAGAAATAAAATTTTGACAAAATTTTGTATAGAAATAAAATTTTGACAAAATTTTGTATAGAAATAAAATTTTGAAAAAATTTTCTATAGAAATAAAATTTTGACAACATTTTCTATAGAAATAAAATTTAAAAAAAAAATTATAGAAATAAAATTTTGACAAAATTTTGTATAGAAATAAAATTTTGAAAAAATTTTCTATAGAAATAAAATTTTGACAAAATTTTGTATAGAAATAAAATTTTGACAAAATTTTGTATAGAAATAAAATTTTGACAAAATTTTGTATAGAAATAAAATTTTGACAAAATTTTGTATAGAAATAAAATTTTGAAAAAATTTTCTATAGAAATAAAATTTTGACAACATTTTCTATAGAAATAAAATTTAAAAAAAAAATTATAGAAATAAAATTTTGACAAAATTTTGTATAGAAATAAAATTTTGAAAAAATTTTCTATAGAAATAAAATTTTGACAAAATTTTGTATAGAAATAAAATTTTGACAAAATTTTGTATAGAAATAAAATTTTGACAAAATTTTGTATAGAAATAAAATTTTGACAAAATTTTCTATAGAAAAAATTTTGACAAAATTTTGTATAGTAATATTTGTATCTATATGCCAATATGAACTAACTATGGACCGATATGGACTAATTTTGGCATGGTTATACTAACACCACGTACCAAATTTCAACCGGATCGGATGAATTTGGATCCTCCAAGAGGCTCCGGAGTTCAAATCTGAGGATCGGTTTATATGGGGGCTATATATACAATTTTAGCATGATTGTTAGCGGCCGTATCCTAGAACAACGTACCAAATTTCAACCGAATCGAATGAATTTTATTTCTCCAAGAAACTCCGGAGGTCAAATCTGGGGATCAGTTTTTATAGGGGCTATATATAATTATGGACCGAAATGGACTAATTTTTGCTTGGATCTTAGAGGCCACATATAAACACCACATACCGAATTTAAACCGAATCGGATGAAATTTGATCCTCCAAGAGGTTCCGGAGGTCAAATTTGGGGATCGGTTTATAATTATTGACCGATTTGGACGAATTTTTGCATGGTTGTTAGAGGCCATATATAAACACCATGTGCCGAATTTCAACCGGCTCGGATGAAATTTGCTCCTTCAAGAGGCTCCGGAGGTCAAATCTGGGAATCGGTTTATATGGGGGCTATATATAATTATGGACCGATTTGGATCAATTTTTGCATGGATGTTAAAAGCTATATTTCAGTGCCACGTACCGAATTTCAACCGGATCGGTTTAAGTTCGCTCCTTCAAGGAGGGCTCCGGAGGTCAAATCTGGGGATTGGTTTATATGGGGGCTATATATAATTATTGACCGAATTGGACATATTTTTGCTTGGATCTTAGATGCCACATATAAACACCATATACCGAATTTCAACCGGATCCGATGAAATTTGTTCCTCCAAGAGGTTCCGAAGTTAAAATCTAGGATCAGTTTATATGGGGGCTATATATAAATATGGACCGATTTGGATCAATTTTTGCATGGATGTTGAAAGCCATATTCCAGTGCCACGTACCGAATCGGTTGAAATTTGGTCCTCCAATAGGCTCAGGAGGTCAAATCTAGGGATTGGTATATATGAGGACTAGATATAATTATGTACCGATTTGAACCAATTTTTGCATGGATGTTAGAGGTCATATATAAACACCATGTACCGAATTTAAACCGGATCAGAAGAATTTTTCTCCTCCAAGAGGCTACGGAGGACAAATCTGGGGATCGGTCAATTTTTGCATGGATATTAAAAGCCATATTTCAGTGCCACGCACCGAATTTCAACCGGATCGGTTGAAATTTGCTCCTCCAAGAGGCTCCGGAGTCCCAATTTGGGGATCGGTTTATATGGAGCCTATATATAATTATGGATCGATTTGAACCAATTTTTGCATGGATGGTAGAGGTCATAAACAAAACTCTATGTACCGAATCTAAACCGGATCGGATGAATTTGGCTCTTCCAGGAGGCTCCGGAGGATAAATCTCGGGATCGGTTTATATGGGGGCTATGTATAATTATGGACCGATATGAACCAATATTTGCATGATTGTTAGAGACCGTATACTAACATCACGTACCAATTTTTGACCGGATCGGATAAAATTTGCTTCTCTAAGAAACTCCGCAAAACAAATTTGGGGTCGGTTTATATGGGGGCTATACGAAAAAGTGGTCCAATATGTTCCATATGCCATACCGTCCGATCTACATCAATAACAACTACTTATGCCAAGTTTCAAGTCGATAGCTTGTTTCGTTCGGAAGTTAGCGTGATTTCAACAGACGGACAGACGGACATGCTTAGATCGATTTTATTCTATAGAATTTTTTTTTATTTCTATAGAAAATTTTGTCAAAACTTTTGCAATACAACTTCCATGGAAGTGAGGAAGTCAAACAGTACAGGTTCAAACCACAGAGGGGTGGCATTTTAAATTATTATACCCAAAAAAAATTTTTTTGGGTATAATTTATTTTGGCAAAAATTACCAAAATACCCACATTTTACTTAAAAATCGGCACTGCTAAGTCGAAAACTTGTAAAACTGACTCAAATTTTCCTTTATACATACCTATGGACCGATAAATAATAAATACACTTTTGCGAAGTTGCCTCAAAACTGGTTCAGATTAAAATGTTTCCCATATATTTATACCCTCCACCATAGCATGGGGGGGTATATTATTTTTGTCATTCCGTTTGTAACACATCGAAATATTGCTCTAAGACCCCATAAAGTATATATATTCTGGGTCGTGGTGAAATTCTGAGCCGATCTGAGCATGTCCGTCCGTCCGTCCGTCCGTCTGTTGAAATCGCGCTAACTTCCGAACGAAACAAGCTATCGACTTGAAACTTGGCACAAGTAGTTGTTATTGATGTAGGTCGGATGGTATTGCAAATGGGCCATATCGGTTCACTTTTTCATATAACCCCATATAAACGGACCCCCAAATTTGGCTTGCGAGGCCTCTAAGAGAAGCAAATTTCATCCGATCCGGCTGAAATTTGGTACATGGTGTTGGTATATGGTCTCTAGCAACCATGCAAAAATTGGTCCATATCGGTCCATAATTATATATAGCCCCCATAAAAACCGATCCCCAGATTTGGCTTGCGAAGTTTCCAAGAGAAGCAAATTTCATCCAATCCGGTTGTAATTTGGAACATGGTGTTAGTATATGATCTCTAACAACCGTGCCAGAATTGGTCCATATCGGTCCATAATTATATATAGCCCCCATATAAAACATTCTCCAGATTTGACCTCCGGAGCCTCTTGGAGAAGCAAAATTCATCCGATCCGGTTCAAATTAGGCACGTGGTGTTAGTATATGGTCGCTAACAACCATACCAAAATTGGTCCAATCACAAAAAAATTGGTCCATATCGGTTCATAATCATGGTTGCCACTAGAGCCAAAAATAATCTACCAAAATTTTATTTCTATAGAAAATTTTGTCAAAATTTTATTTCTATAGAAAATTTTGTCAAAATTTTATTTCTATAGAAAATTTTGTCAAAATTTTATTTCTATAGAAAATTTTGTCAAAATTTTATTTCTAGAGAAAATTTTGTTAAAATTTTATTCGGTTCATAATAAAATTTTCATCATTGTCAAAATTTTATTTGTATAGACAATTTTGTCAAAATTTTATTTCTATAGAAAATTTTGTTCAAATTTTATTCGGTTCATAATCATGGTTGTCACTCGAGCCAAAAATAATCTACCAAGATTTTATTTCTATAGAAAGTTTTGTCAAAAGTTTATTTCTATAGAAAATTTTGTTCAAATTTTATTTCTGTAGAAATTTTTGTCAAAATTTTCTTTCTATAGAAAATTTTGTCAAAATTTTTATTTCGATAGAAAATTTTGTGAAAATTTTATTTCTATAGAAAATTTTGTTAAAATTTTATTTCTGTAGAAAATTTTGTCAAAATTTTATGTCTACTTTGTCAAATTGAATTATATACGTATTAGATCGATCTTTTTTGATTTAATATATACCACGTATGGACTTACATACAATTTATAAGATGGTGTTAGGAGGTTTTAAGATACCTTGCCATCGGCAAGCGTTACCGCAACTTAAGTAATTCGATTGTGGATGGCAGTGTTTAGATGAAGTTTCTACGCAATCCATGATGGAGGGTACAGAAGCTTCGGCCTGGCCGAACTTACGGCCGTATATACTTGTTTTTCATTATAATTCCCTCCGCCATAGATACACACAAAGAAAATTTCATTAAAATTCAGTCAACGAAAAATTTCCATTGATGAAATATTCTTTAATAGTACGAATCGTTTCGTTGATTAACAGAAAATTCATAATAATAACGAAAAATTTCGTTGTAATAACGATTTGTTTCATTGGCTGACTTTTAACGACACATTTCGTTAATATAACAAAACTTTTTCTATTAGGTTAGGTTAGGTTAGGTTATGTGGCCGCCCGATGTATCAGGCTAACTTAGACTATTCAGTCCATTGTGATACCACAGTGGTGAACTTCTCTCTTATCACTGAGTGCTGCCCGATTCCATGTTAAGCTCAATGACAAGGGACCTCCTTTTTATAGCCGAGTCCGAACGGCGTTCCACATTCCAGTGAAACCACTTAGAGAAGCTTTGAAACCCTCAGAAATGTCACCAGCATTGCTGAGGTGGGATAATCCACCGCTGAAAAACTTTTTTGGTGTTCGGTCGTAGCAGGAATCGAACCCACGACCTTGTGTATGCAAGGCGGGCATTCTAACCATTGCACCACGGTGGCTCCCACTTTTTCTATTAGTGTAGTTAGGACGGGGTAGACTAACTTTGACATTCCTTTTTTAACACATGGAAATTTTGGTGTCAGACCACATAAAGAATATTAGTCGATCTAGCGATGTCTGTCCGAGACTTCGTACATGTAGACAGAAAAAAATATTAACAAAATATTTCCAATTAAAAAGTTAAAAACGTTTTCATTTAAAAAATTAATTGATACAATTAATTTTTCAATCAATCAAGGTCAATGACGGAAAATTTTTAAATACTAGAGAAAATACTTTACAAAAAAGGAGAATTTCGTTGTCTAAATTTCGTTCCGGAGGAAAGTATTTTTTCTTTCGGTGTATGAGGCCTATATATAATTATGGACCGATGTTACAAACGGAATGACAAAGTTCTTATACCCCCCCATCCTATGGTGGTTTAAAATTCATTGTAGACGATCCAATTCTGCACTACTTCCAAATCATAAGTGGCGGATCCAAACCACATCTTGGGAAGCTTCTTTTTTACTACGCTGCGATAACTATGTAAATAAAAATTCGATAAAATTTTCTATAGAAATAAAATTTGCTATGAAAATAATTTAGTTTTGTTTAGGATATAAAATTAATATTTTTTTGCTGTTGGTTATGTTTTACAAAAATTCGAACTTTAAATCATCAAAATTTTTTCATAGAAATTCTCGTTGCTTGATCCTTGCAATACTAGTGAGAATATGCAATATCATCATCTTCATAGTCATCATCATTGACCGACATCGACATTCATTCACATGGAGTTGCCTTTCTTTTGCGATAGCCTCATCCCATGTTATATGGTCACATAATCGAAATGTAATACACAAATCGACCAAAGGAAGTTCGTTATGCGAAGCAGTAACGCACCAATACCAGCATAAAGCAAGGATATATAAAACCCGAAATTACAACACAAATGACCAATAGTATATTAAAATCCCAATCTAAAGGACAACAAAACCGATACAACTATCCAATCTTATGACCCTAACGAAGCACAAAAAACAAAAAAAAAGCAAAATATGGGAAGAATCTTCAGTTGGTCACATCATCATAGTGCCCCCCCAAAAAAATATTTGGGATTGAGATTGGTGGTGAATCGGCAAGAAAGCGATATCAACAAGAAGATGAAATAAAATAAATGTCATGAAGAAAAACTCATTGACAAACACATAAGCACACTGGTTTTATGACCAACAGATATGACCAAAATATATGATTACCATGTGTCGATTTTACCAGGACACTCAGAGGAGATGTCAATATTTCCCATATGCACACAAACTCATACACACGCACACACAGTTGTGATTATTTCACCAATTCCTTTCGTGCATAAGTATATGTGACCATTCGTATTGAAGAAGAAGAAGTTATTTAAGATGATTGTGGGTGTATGGTTGCGTGCATATGTGTGCGTGTTGTCGAGTTCATCTTGGTATTACCATCACTATGAACAAAAGTCGTAAATAGGCATTTACTTATGTGTAATTTTGTCAATTTTTCCATCTTCTCAATATTTGACCATTTGAACTACGCTCGAAGAAAAAATGTTAGTGAGTAAAAGTCTAAGAAAATTATGTAGGACGCATAATTTCATTATATACGTACGGCCACAAGTCATGGACATTCCAACAGGACTTAGAAAAATTCTACTAAGGGCATTATTTGCAAAGAACTAGGAATCCCAGTTGCCAATCGAGTTATAAATTACCAACCTCAATTTGGAGAACATTTTATCAAAAAATTACCGAAGAAAAAAATCTTATTTTGTTGAATTTTATATCTATAGAAAATTGTGTCAAAATTTTATTTCTATAAACAATTTTGTCACAATGTTATTTCTATATAAAATGTTGCAAAATTGTATTTCTATAGAAAATTTTATCAAATTTTTCTTTCTATAGACAATTTTATCAAAATTTTATTTCTATAGAAAATTTCGTCAAAACATTATTTCTATAGAAAATTTTGTCAAAATTTTATTTCTATAGAAAATGTTATTAAAATTTTATTTATATAATTTTATTTCTTTAGAAATTTTTGTGAAAAATTTATTTCTCTAAAAAATTTTGTCAAAATTGTATTTCTATGTAAAAGTGAATTAACTCTTAAATGGAGAGGAATATTTTGCAAAATCTAGCAAAATGTCAATCTACCATCATCATACTAGAAAATTTTGAAATATTTCCCACCTCTGGCAAAAATGTACCAAAAATTTACCAGATCCCATTCTGGCCGAACATCGGACTAAATAAAAAACTGTGGGCAATCTGTTAGACCATTTTGTTTTTTTTTTTTTTGAAATTTTGTCAACATTTTATTTCTGTAGAAAATTTTGTTTAAATTTCATTTCCATAGAAATTTTTTTCAATATTTTATTTTTATAGAAAAATTTTCTCAAAATTTTATTTTTATATAAAACTTTGTCAAAATTTTATTTCTATAGAAAATTTTGTCAAAATTTTATTTCTATAGAAAATTTTGTCAAAATTTTATTTCTATAGAAAATTTTGTCAAAATGTTTGTTTCTATAGAAAATAATTTTATCTATATAAAATTTTGTCAAAATTTTATTTCTATAGAAAATTTTGTCAAAATATTATTTCTATAGAAAAATTTGTCAAAATGTTTGTTTCGATTGAAAACTTTGTCAAAATTTTATTTCTAAAAAATGTTTGTTAACCCTTTCACTACCGATGTCCACTTAGAAAGATATTCGAAAAATACACAAAATTCTATTTTCCCACTTAGTTTCGATTTATTTGTCGATGTTATTTTAAAGTAGAGGCTTTACTCTAAATAAGCTATAAATATTGTCCATATTGGTGAGGTCTACTTTTTTAACAATAAAAGAAAAATACGAAAATTTGAGACAATTCTTGTACAATATATTTCTAGCACGCAAAAAAATATTTTTCTGATTCAATCACGAAATTAATTGATCCAATTAATTTTTTAATTGAAATGTCTTCAATCTCGAAAATGATAGTATCAATCATAGTTTTAATTGGGCATAGAAAAAATCCTTGATTAAAAAATTAATTGATGTCATTAGCAATTTTCAATTAATTTTTTAATTGATTCAATTAAAAATTTAATTGATTTTGAATGCAAACCCCAATTAATTTTTTATTTAAAAAGGTAACTATTTTCAACTACTTTCTGAATTGGCTTAGAGTTTTTATTTTGATTAAGAAATGTTCATCACTTTTTTTAACTGACTTAGTCTTCTGTATTTGATTAAAAAGTTAATTCTATCAATTAATTTTTTAATTAAAAATTTTAAAATTTTTCAATCATTGACTTAATTAACCTAATGTTTCTATCTTGATTAAAAAGTTAATTGTATCAATTAATTTATTAATTGAAAAAACATTCAACTTCAATTAACTTTTTAATTGGAAATATTCTGGTGATATTTTTTTCTGTGAGTAAATGGACATTTATAAAAAAACTATGCTGATACTTTTAAGGGTTCTTTTTTGTATTTTTTCTCAGACTTTGAAAGATATTATAGGCCAAATAACGCTTTTTTTTTGCATGGCCATGTGGTTACAATTCAAGAATCAAATTTTGAAGCTCATATAGCTTTTGAAGTAATTGAGGTAGGTTTTCAAAATGACAATTTTTGTTCTACATGCTGTTAGTACAAGTAAAAACAGAAGAAAAATAAACGTTTTTATCATTAGGATTATTTCGGTAGTGAAAGGGTTAAAATTTTATTTCTATAAAATTTTTGTTAAAATTTTATTTCTATAGAAAATTTTGTCAAAATTGTATGTCTATAGATTTTTTTTTCAAAATTTTATTTCTATAGAAAATTTGTTCAAAATTTTATTTCTATAGAAAATTTGTTCAAAATTTTATTTCTATAGAAAATATTGCCAAAATTTTATTTCTATAGAAAATTTTGTCAAAATTTTATTTCTATAGAAAATTTTGTCAAAATGTTATTTCTATAGAAAATATTGCCAAAATTTTATTTCTATAGAAAATTTTGTCAAAACTTTAATTCTATAGAAAATTATGTCAAAATTTTATTTCTATAAAGAATTTTGTCAAAATTTTATTTCTATCGAAAATGTTGTCAACATTTTATTTCTATAGAAAATTTTGTCAAAATTTTTGTTTCTATAGAAATTTTTTTCAAAAATTTTGTTTCTATAGAAAATTTTGTCAAAATTTTATTTCTATAGAAAATTTTGTCAAAATTTTATTTCTATAGAAAATTTTGTCAAAATTTTATTTCTATAGAAAGCTTTGTCAAAATTTTATTTCTATAGAAAATTTTGAAAAAATTTTAAAGCGATAATGCCACTTAATACCGGCTTTAAAGGTAAAAATGAAATTAAGAACAAAACACGATAAATTTTAAATGCATTTAAAATGGTGGTAAATGCTAGTAACAAAACTGTTCACGCCGAAATAAATATATGTGTATATTATAAAATTATTTATGTATGTTTATACTCGACTCCACGTTCTTCTTTTGTTAGAGTTTTTGAATTCCTTCCAAAATTTCAAACTTTTACACCAAAAACAGTTTTTTGTTGCAATATTATTAATTTTGCAGTAAAAAATACTATTTTATCCAAAAGGTCAGTACATTTCGTTTATATCAAGCACTGTTTCTAACTATAAATCTTTTATAACCCACATTTCGAAGTTTCATTATAAAAATTTAATCTATATATATAAAATTAAATTATGTTTGTTTATTTGTTTGTTTGTTTGTTTATTTGTATGTTCCGGGTTGGCGCGAAAACGGCTGAACCGATTTACTTGAAACTTTCAGAGATCGTGGGGGGCACTCATGTGCTGAAAATAGGCTACCTCATTTTTTGACATATGGTCGCGGAGAGGAACCTCCCCTTTGTCCGACTTTTTGAAAATTAAACCAAACTTGACCGATTTGCACGAAGTTTTCAGGGATAGTAGGGGGTGATCCCTAGACAAAGATTCGCAATTTTTTTTCGAAATTTGATCGGGAGGGGGTACCTCCCCTTAAGCGACTTTTTGTTTGTTTGTATGGTCCGAGTTGGCTACGAAACGGCTGAACCGATTTACTTGAAACTTTCAGAGATCGTAGGGGGCGTTCATGTGGTGAAAATAGGGTACCTCATTTTTTGACACCTGGTCGCGGAGGGGGACCTCCCCTTTTCGGACTTTTTGAAATTTGGACCAAAGTTGACCGATTTGCTTGAAATTTTCATTGAAGGTTGGGGTTGGCATCTAGAAAAAGATCCGCTACTTTATATTTCGATATTTGGTGCGGAGGGGGGCCTCCCCTTTGTTCAACTTTTTTTAAAGTACAGTGAAAAAACTAAAATTCTCTAAATTATCTGAGATTTACAGAGAACATGTGATGAGGTTATGGAATTAATATGGGGTACCCGATGATTTCATATGTGGATGGGGAGGGGGACCTCCCCCTTGGCCTACTTTTTGAAACTTGGAACAAAATTATGCGATTTGCTTGAAATTGTCATTGAATGTTGGGGTTGGCATCTAGACAAAAATCCGCTACATGACTTTTCGATATTTGGTCGGGGAGGGGGACCACCCCTTTGCCCGACTTTTTTTTAAAGTACAGTGAAAACAAAACTAAACTCCCCCGACTGAAATTTTACAGAAAAAATGGGTGAGGTTATGCAATTTATATCAGGTTCCTGATTTTTTAATAAAAATAAAAGGGCATAGGGAGACATCCGCTTCTCTTAAGTACATGCAGAGAAACAATTAAACTTTACCGAGTTACTTGAAATTTACAGAGCACTTTGGAGAGATCGTAACCTCCGTCAACCGTAATAGTTGATACCTGATTTTGTGATATTTGGACGGAAGAGAGGCCGCCCCTTTAGGCTTATAATTTGCTTGACATTTTCTGGGACGTTTACAAAAGTACGCTTTTCGACATTTGGTCGGGGAGGAGGCCCTCCTCTAAAACTGCAAAAAAAAAAATTAAGTTTTCTTGAAATTTACATAGGCAGTCGGGGAAGGTTATGAACGAAGAGGCAACCTTCCTTGCCCCACACTTGAAGCAAAGTTTCAAGAATTTTCAGGGAAGGTTAGGGGTGCTATTCACTACGGTGTTTGTCGATATTGTATCGGGGAAAGTGACGTCCCTTTTAAACAATAGAGCAAAATTTAAACATCGCCGATCTACTTGAAATTTACAGGGAACGTGGGAGGAGGTGATTAAATTTATACATGATTTTTAAATTAGTATATGATTTTTCGATATCTGGTTGGGGAAGGGGAAAATTGAAATAAACTTTGTCGATTTACTTCGATAGAATTTATAGGGACCATTGAGTAGTTGCGAAATTAATATAGGGTACGTGATAGTCCGATATCAGGTCGGAGTGGAGCGAAGGTGGGGGGAGGCTTCCCTTTTGTCCGTTTTTTTTCTTCTTAAATTGAAAGTAGAGGGTTGTCCGTAAATGGGAACTCGGTACATAATTTTATGATTTTTGCACAGGCTTCTGCCAGACTTCTTTTTAGTAAAGAACTTAAATTTACATGAAATTGGCAGCCAACGTAGAGGGTGCATCATTTTCCAACATTTTAGCAAATGTTAATGTGGTAAAATTGTTTACTATTTTTGCTTTTTCCGATTTATTGGATGGGAAACAGTAATTCTTTGTATGTTATTATAATGTAGTGCTTAATTTTCAGATATGTTGAGGAGAAGGATACCTTTCCTTGACAAACCACACTTAAAATTCACAAGAAATATAGAAGAAGGTACACCCTCTCCCGCCGTATTTGTACCTATAAACGACAAACCAAGTAGTCCGATTTGTTTAAAAGAATTCAAATCTTTTCGAATTTGTTTTCAGCACGAAGGATATAGTTGACTAAGTTAACGCAAAATATTCCTCCAAATATGATTCGGAAGGCGCAGCGAAGCGGGCCGGGTTACGCTAGTATAGTATATAAATGTGTAAATTAAAAAAAAAAAAAAAAAAAAAACAAGTATATACGGCCGTAAGTACGGCCAGGCCGAAGCTTATGTACCCTCCACCGTGGATTGCGTAGAAACTTCTACTGAAGACTGTCATCCACAATCGAATTACTTGGGTTGCGGTAACTTTTGCCGATGACAAGGTATCTTAAAACTTCCTTATACCGTAATATATACCACGTAGTCCATACGTGGTATATATTAAACTTAAAATGGCCGATTAAATACGTATATAATTAAGTTTGACAAAATCTTCTATAGAAATAAAATTTTGACAAAATAAAATTTTGACATTTTCTATAGAAGTAAAATTTGGACAAAATTTTCTATAGAAATACGATTTTAACAAAATTTTCTATAGAAATAACATTTTGACAAAATTTTCTATAAAAATAAAATTTTTACAAAATTTTCAAAAGATTTAAAATTTTGACAACATTCTCTATAGAATTAAAATTTTGACAACATTTTCTATAGAAATAAAACTTTGCCAAAATTTTCTATAGAAATAAAATTTCGACAAAATTTTCTATAGGAATAAAATTTCGTAAAAATTTTCTATATAAATAAAATTTTGACAAAATTTTCTATAGAAATAAAATTTTGACAAAATTTTCTATAGAAATAAAGTTTTGCTAGATTATTTTTGCTTGAGTGGCAAGCATGATTATGAACCGATATGGACCAATTTTTGTGTGATTGGGGATCGGCTATATATAACTATAGACCGATATGGACCAATTTTGGCTTGGTTATTAGCGGCCATATATTAACACCACGTTGCAAATTTCAACCGGATCGGATGAATTTTGCTCGTCCAAGTGGCTTCTGAGTTCAAATCTGGGGATCGGTTTATATAGGGGCTATATATAATTATGGACTGATATGGACCAATTTTTGAATGGTTCTTAGAGACTATATACTAATACCATGTACCAAATTTCAGACTGATCGGATGAAATTTGCTTCTCTTAGAGCAATCGGAAGCCAAATTGGGGGGTCCGTGATTATGGGGGCTATATATAATTATGGACCGATGTGGACCAATTTTAGCAAGGTTGTTAGAGACCATATACTAACACCATGTACCAAATTTCAGCCGGATCGGATGAAATTTGCTTCTCTTAGAGCAATCGCAAGCCAAATTTGAGGGTCCGTTTATATGGGGGCTATACGTAAAAGTGGACCGATATGGACCAATTTTTGCATGGTTATTAGAGACCATATATTAACATCATGTACCAAATTTCGGCCGGATCGGATGAAATTTGCTTCTCTTGGAGCAATCGCAAGCCAAATTTGGGGGTCCGTTTATATGGGGGCTATACGTAAAAGTGGACCGATATGGCCCATTTGCAATACCATCCGACCTACATCAATAACAACTACTTGTGCCAAGTTTCAAATCGATAGCTTGTTTCGTTCGGAAGTTAGCGTGATTTCAACAGACGGACGGACAGGCATGCTCAGATCGACTCAGAATTTCACCACGACCCAGAATATATATACTTTATGGGGTCTTAGAGCAATATTTCGATGTGTTACAAACGGAATGACAAAGTTAATATACCCCCATCCTATGGTGGAGGGTATAAAAATAGTGTTCGGTCGGAGCAGGGATTGAACCCACGACCCGTTGCATGCAAGGCAGACATGTTAACCATTGCTCCACGTGGCAAACAAATGTATGTTTCTGTTAAATTATGTTATGTTTGCATGGGCTCGTGGGCGCCGCAAACTATGCTATATAAATATAACTTATAACGATAATTGTCTATTGATGACCATTACAACAACGTATCCCAGTTGATAGTGTTTTGGTTTACAAACTGTATGGTCCTCGGTTCGATTCTCCGTCCAGGCGAAAGGTAAAATTTAAAAAATTATAAAATGAATACTTTCTTCAACATTATTTGTATTACAGAAAAAGTTGCCAAGAACTAAAAAATTTCGTGGAAGTGAAAATTATGTGAGGGAATGAGCACAATCTTCTTTGGTGAAAATTCTTTCAAGCATATAATATTTTTGGGCTCAAAATGCTTCCAAACATAAAATAAATTTTCACATAAAACAAACATATGAATTTTTCGGAGGTATCCAGTAATATATGTGCTTCCTGCAAAATATGTTTGGAACATATATTAGAGAATTCATTATTTTTTTGAGGGTGTACCAACAGTGGCAACCGTGCCAGGAATACGAGAATCGTACACGTTATATAGCGATTTCAGTATCCTTGGTGAGGCTGTTATTCAGATTCTTCATTGAGAGTGAAGCAGCTATAAAGGACTTGGACAATGCGGTAATCAGCCGCTGTCGTAGAGAGCTTAGGGTTCTTACTGAACAGCATAATGTAACACTGGGCTGGGTACCTGGTAAGGAACGCAATCGTGGAGTGAATAATGGCCTTGTTGACGTTTTTCCTCTGCTGTTTTCATATCTTTACAGGATTCATGTCAAATGTGATGCTGCATCCAGAGACATTATATTGAAGACAATGCATTGTACCAAACATAGGGAGCCACCGTGGTGCAATGGTTAGCATGCCCGCCTTGCATACACAAGGCCGTGGGTTCGATTCCTGCTTCGACCGAACACCAAAAAAATTTTTCAGCGGTGGATTATCCCACCTCAGTAAGGCTGGTGACATTTCTGAGGGTTTCAAAGCTTCTCTAAGTGGTTTCACTGTAATGTGGAACGCCGTTCGGACTCGGCTATAAAAAGGAGGTCCCTTTTCATTGAGCTTAACATGGAATCGGGCAGCACTCAGTGATAAGAGAGAAGTTCACCAATGTGGTATCACAATGGACTGAATAGTCTAAGTGAGCCTGATACATCGGGCTGCCACCTAACCTAACCTAACCTAACCTAACCTAAACTATTGTCCCAAACATAATATGTTCTAACGTATTAATATATATGTTCCAAACATGTTATACCAGTTTATGAACATTATATGCTTGCACTTAAAAATAATATGAAATAAATAAAGTTCCAAACATATAATTTTTACACCGAAACATATCCCTCTATGTCAACATCTTCGAATTTGAATTTGTATACGAATATCATAGTCACTACTAAGATTTTTTCCTGAGCGTTTAGATGCGATAGCAGCAGTGGCCAACTCAATAACATGCCATTGATCCAGGTGGGACATGTGTCTTTTTCTTACAACTTGGGTCATAAAAATCAAAATTGTATCTAACTTATGCGTGTGGGTCTTCAGTTACTAAAAGTAAAGCTTAACAATGGCCAAATCGCCTTTTTCATTCCCAATTTCCCATCCCCTAACCTTGTCGAGGGAAAAATCTAACAGTGGCGAAACGAAAAATTTCCCTTTATTCCATCTAAGAAATGTTGATAAGTTCTAGCGTTTCCATTTGAGTTCGTTTTTTCGGCCATTTAGTTATTTCTGTCAATGCATAGCCTTTGGGTCATTTATTGATGCCATTACATGTGATAAAGCAACTTCTCTTTTTGTTGTTTTTTTTTCTGGCGTTTTTGGTTCATGCCACATGAAGTTGGTAATAGTCGTAAAATTGGTATTTGGACATCATGAAAATCTTATTGTTAATGTTTAATAAATATCCTTCAATTTCATTTGTCAGTGGCAAAAAAAAAATACAAATACAAATGACCCGAATGTAAGACAGGACGTAAATGGACAATGACAATGAAGTGGTATTTTTACGAATGCCATAAATGTGGTCATCTGTGAGGGATTTTAATAAGACCATCCCTCGCGAAAGGGGTTTGTTGGGACTTGGGAGTTGAGCGAGTTGATCTTAGTTGCATTGAATGGTTGTTAATACGTTTCCCCTCATTCCATGTCATTGAAAATTTATTGCTTTTTATATACTTTGGCCCAATCATGATGAGTCGTAAAAATTATACGTGGCATTGAAAGGTGACAGTTGATTTTATTTTCCTTCATTGCTAAAATGAGAAGGTAAGAGGGTCTAGTAAATGGTTGGATGATTGAATTTTTGTCACCCATTAATTTTATAGGCTATAAAGAGTGTTGTTCAGGCTATCAATGGTCATTGATAAATTTTGAAGCAGTTGGAGAAAGCGATTATTTCTATCGAAAACTTTGTCAACATTTTATTTCTATAGAAAATGTTATCAACATTTTCTTTCTATAGAAAATTTTGTCAAAATTTTATTTCTATAGAAAATTTTGTCAAAATTTTATTTCTATAGAAAATTTTACCAATATTTTATTTCTATTGAAAATTTTGTCAAAATTTTATTTCTATAGAAAATGTTGGCAAAATTTTATTTCTATAAAAAATTTTGTCAAAAGTTTATTTCTATAGAAAATTTTGTCAAAATTTTATTTCTATATAAAATTTTATCAACATTTTATTTCTATAGAAAATTTTGCCCAACATTTATTTCTATAGAAAATTTTGTCAAAATTTTGTTTCTATAGAAAATTTTATCAACATTTTATTTCTATAGAAAATTTTATCAACATTTTATTTCTATATAAAATATTGTTAAAAATTTATTTCTAAAGAAAATTTCTCAACATTATATTTCTATAGAAAATTTTGTCAAAATTTTATTTCCATAGAAAATTTTGTAAAAATTTTATTTCTAAGAAAATTTTGTCAACATTTTATTGCTATAGAAAATTTTGTCAACATTTTATTTCTATAGAAAATATTGTCAAAATTTTATTTCTATGGAAAACTTTGTCAAATTTTTATTTCTATAGAAAATTTTGTCAAATTTTTATTTCTATAGAAAATTTTGTCAAATTTTTATTTCTATATTGTGAAAATTTCATTTCTATGGAAAATTTTGTCAAAATTTTATTTCAACAGAAAATTTTGTCAAAATTTTATTTCTATAGAAAATTTTGTCAAAATTTTGTTTCTATAGAAAATTTTTGCCAAAATTTTATTTCCATAGCAAATCTTGTCAAAATTTTAGTTCTATAGAAAATTTTGTCAAAATTTTAGTTCTATAGAAAATTTTGTTAAAATTTTAGTTCTTTAGAATATTTTGTCAAAATTTTATTTCTATAGAAAATTTTGTCAAAATTTTATTCCTATAGAAAATTTTGTCAAAATTTTATTTCTATAGAAAATTTTACCAATATTTTATTTCTATTGAAAATTTTGTCAACATTTTATTTCTATAGAAAATTGTGTCAAAATTTTATTTCTATAGAAAATTTTATCAACATTTTATTTCTAGAGAAAATTTTGTCCAAAATTTATTTCTATAGAAAAATTTTGTCAAAATTTTTTTCTTTGGAAAATTTTGTCAAAATTTTTTTCTATAGAAAATTTTGTCAAAATTTTATTTCTATAGAAAATTTTGTAAAAATTGTATTTCTATGGAAAATTTTGTCAAGATTTTATTTCTATAGAAAATTTTGGCAAAATTCCATTTCTATAGAAAATTTTTTAAAAATTTTGTTTCTGTAGAAAAGTTTGTCAAAATTTTAGTTCTATAGAAAATTTTGTCAAAATTTTATTTCTATAGAAAACTTTGTCAAAATTTTATTTCTATAGAAAATTTTGTCAAAATTTTATTTCTATATAAAATTTTATCAAAATTTTATTTCTATGGAAAATTTTTTAACAATTTGATTTCTATGGATTTTTTTTTTCAAAATTTTGTTTCTAAAGAAAATTTTGTCAAAATTTTATTTTTATAGAATATTTGTCAAAATATTATTTCTCTAGAAAATCTTCACAAAAAATTTTTTTCTATAGACAATTTTGTCAAAATTTTATTTCTATAGACAATTTAGTCAAAATTTTATTTATATAGAAAATTTTGTCAAAATTTTATTTATATGGAAAATTTTATCAACATTTTATTTCTATAAAAAATTTTGTAAAATTTTTATTTCTTTAGAAAGTTTTGTCAAAATTTTATTTCTATATAAAATTTTGTCAAAATTTTATTTGTATAGAAAATTTTTTCAAAATTTTATTTGTATAGAAAATTTTGTCAACATTTTTTTTCCATATAAAATTTTGTATAAATTTTATGTCTATAGAAACTTTTGTCACACTTCTATTTCCATAGAAATTTTGTCAAAATTTTATTTCTATAGAAAATTTTACCAATATTTTATTTCTATTGAAAATTTTGTCAACATTTTATTTCTATAGAAAATTTTGTCAAAATTTTATTTCTATAGAAAATTTTATCAACATTTTATTTCTATAGAAAACTTTGTCCAAAATTTATTTCTATAGAAAATTTTGTCAAAATTTTTTTCTGTAGAAAATTTTGTCAAAATTTTTTTCTTTTGAAAATTTTGTCAAAATTTTATTTCTATAGAAAATTTTGGAAAAATTGTATTTCTATGGAAAATTTTGTCAAGATTTTAGTTCTATAGAATATTTTGTTAAAATTTTATTTCTATAGAAAATTTTGTCAAAATTTTATTTCAATAGAAAATTTTGTCAAAATTTTAGTTCTATAGAAAATTTTGTCAAAATTTTGTTTCTGTAGAAAATTTTGTCAAAAATTTAGTTCTATAGAAAATTTTGTCAAAATTTTATTTCTATAGAAAACTTTGTCAAAATTTTATTTCTATAGAAAATTTTGTCAAAATTTTATTTCTATAGAAAATTTTATCAAAATTTTATTTCTATGGAAAATTTTTTAACAATTTTATTTCTGTGGAATTTTTTTCAAAATTTTGTTTCTAAAGAAAATTTTGTCAAAATTTTATTTCTATAGAATATTTGTCAAAATATTATTTCTCTAGAAAATCTTCACAAAAAATTTTTTTCTATAGACAATTTTGTCAAAATGTTATTTCTATAGACAATTTAGTCAAAATTTTATTTATATAGAAAATTTTGTCAAAATTTTATTTATATGGAAAATTTTATCAACATTTTATTTCTATAAAAAATTTTGTCAAATTTTTATTTCTTTAGAAAGTTTTATCAAAATTTTATTTCTATATAAAATTTTGTCAAAATTTTATTTGTATAGAAAATTTTTTCAAAATTTTATTTGTATAGAAAATTTTGTCAACATTTTTTTTCTATATAAAATTTTGTATAAATTTTATGTCTATAGAAACTTTTGTCAAACTTCTATTTCCATAGAAATTTTGTCAAAATTTTATTTCTATACAAAATTTTGTCAAAATTTTATTTGTATAGAAAAGTTTGTCGATATTCTATTGCGATAGACTATTTGCCAAAATTTTGTTTCTATAAAAATTTTTTTCAAAATTGTATTTCTATAGAAAATATTGTCAAAACTTTATTTCTATAAAAAATTTTGCCAAAAATTTATTTCTATAGAAAATGTTGTCAAAATTTTATTTCTATAGAATATATATTTTATATATTTTTGGTAAACGTTAACTGGTGGATGGTAATTTAAAAATGTAATTAGAAGTGCGTTTTCTGCAGAAAATTTTTCCTTCATTGCTACAATGAAAAGGTGAGACGGTCTAGTAAATGGATGATTGAATATTTGTCTCCCATTATTTTATAGGTTATAAAGAGTGTTGTTCAGGCTATCAATGGTCATTGATTAATTTCGAAGCAGTTGGAAAAAGCGATTATTTCTATAGAAAACTTTGCTAAAATTTTATTTCTATAGAAAATTTTGTCCAAATTTTTTTCTATAGAAAATTTTGTCAAAATTTTATTTCTATAGAAAGTTTTGTCAAAATTTAATTTCTGTCAAAATTGTATCCCACACAATGGATATTTTTTGGTGTCCCCCACAATGATGTAGTTTACAAAAAAATTACGAAATATCCTTAAACAAAATAGTCTCAAATAGCACCAACTACACGTACTGCATTATGCAATGAAGCCATTTTGAATAATTTATATCACTTGTACATTTGTAAACGCTAACTGCTAACTGGTGGATGGTAATTTGAAAATGTAATTAGAAGTGCGTTTTCTTTTATAATTTTGATAGCGTTATTGCTCCCATTTAGGCAATAAAAATAATCAAAGTCATACCAAGCCAAAACAGAAGCAGCATCACCAGCAATAACATCATGTGTTGTAACTGCTAATAAGGACGTTCCAGAATGAACAAATGAACCATGTTTTTTTTTCTATTTCAGATAATTATGAGCAGTACCCCTAATGGATGCCGAAAACTGGTTGTTACTGCCATTAAAGCGATTTGCAAAGTGAAAACCACATGAAGCTGATCATGAGTTGGCATGGAAATAATAACCCAAAATAGTCACAAGAATTGATAATAACATGCACGAATGTCGTTACTGGCGAAAACAGTTAATTTCAAAATGTAAAAGCTAATTTAAAACAAGTAAGTAAACTAGAAAGCGCTGTAGTCTATGTCATAACTAAACTACTCCTACTGAATTAGTAACATTAAGTTTTTTTACTTACGTTTGGGAGATAATCCTAAATTTGCGAGGATGTGTACCATACACTTTGCTCGGTTATATTTACATTTACCAAAATTAAGCAGTATATATTTATCTAAAAATTTTATTTCTATAGAAATAAAAAAAAGGTTTTGTATGATAGCCGGCTTATGCGGAAATAAATTCGAAACAAACATATCTCTTTTCCTATGCCACTGTCAAATCATCGATTTGAGTGCAGATGGCTGGGTTTATTTTGAGCGTGCTTTCTCTTCTTTTTACATTTCGAATTTATTTCGAATTTATTTCGGCATAAGCCGGCTATCATACAAAACCTTTTTTTCGGAAGGTTCAAGTGTGGTTCATTGTTAGGTTTAATGAGTTGCCTGAATTTATTCTGATAATTGGTTGACAGTTTTGCTGCAAGTAGAGGATGCTGATGAGGAATGTGGTAATTCCGAAACGTGCGTCCATCCAACCATCTAGCAGTCTACAGGGCTTTGCCCAAATAAATCTCACAAACATTCTTTTCCTCTGTTGGTTAAGCTACACTTGTAGTTTAGTCAATGTATGGTTTTAAGCTGAAATAAAAAACAACAACAATGCTTAAAGAACAAAACCAACAATAACAAAACAAAACGAAATAAAATTTTGACAAAATTCTCTATAGAAATAAAATTTTGACAAAATTTTCTATAGAAATAAAATTTGACAAAACTTTCTATCGAAATAAAATTTTAACAAAATTCTTATAGAAATATAATTTTGACAAAAGTATATATAGGAATAAAATTTTGACAAAATGTTCGATAAAAATATAATTTTGAAAAAAATTTCTAAAAAAATAAAATTTTGACAATATTTCTTATAGAAATAAAATTTTTACAAAATTTTCTATAGAAATACAATTTTGACAAAATTTTCTATATATTTAAAATTTTGACAAAATTAGCTATGGAAATAAAATTTTGACAAAATTTTCTATAGAAATAAAACTTTGACACAATTTTCTATAAAAATAAAATTTTGACAAAATTTTCTATAGAAATAAAAAACTGAGAAAATTTTCTATAGAATTAAAGTTTTGACAAAATTTTCTATAAAAAGACAATTTTGACAAAATTTTCTATAAAAGAAAAATTTTGACAAAATTTTCTAAAGAAATAAAATTTTGATAAAATTTCTTATAGAAATAAAATTTTGAAAAAATTTTCTATAGAAATACAATTTTTATAAAATTTTCTATAGAAATAAAATTTTGACAATATTTTCTATAGAAATAAATTTTTGACAAAATTTTCTATAAAAATAAAATTTTGAAAAAAAAAATTCTATAGAAATAAAATTTTGATAAAATTTCTTATAGAAATAAAAGTTTGACAAAATTTTCTATAGAAATACAATTTTGACAAAATTTTCTATAGAATTAAAATTTTGACAAAATTTGCTTTGGAAATAAAATTTTGACAAAATTTTCTATATAAATAAAATTTTGACAAAATTCTCTATAGAAATAAAGTTTTGACAAAATTTTCTATAAAAATAAAATTTTGAAAAAAATTTTCTATAGAAATAAAAATTTGAGAAAATTTTCTATAGAATTAAAGTTTTGACAAAATTAGCTATGGAAATAAAATTTTGACAAAATTTTCTATAGAAATAAAATTTTGACAAAATTCTCTATAGAAATAAAATTTTGACAAAATTTTCTATAAAAATACAATTTTGACTAAATTTTCTATAAAAATAAAATTTTGAAAAAAAATTTCTAAAGAAATAAAATTTTGATGAAATATCTTATAGAAATAAAATTTTAACAAAATATTCTATAGAAATACAATTTTGACAAAATTTTCTATAGAAATAAAATTTTGACAAAATTTACTATAAAAATAAAATTTTGAAAAAAATTCTATAGAAATAAAATTGTGACAAAATTTCTTATAGAAATAGAATTTTGACAAAACTTTTTATAGAAATAAGATTTTGACAAAATTTTCTATAGAAATACTATTTTGAAAAAATTTTCTATCGAAATAAAATTTTGACAAAATTCTCTATAGAAATAAAATTTTGACAAAATTTTCTCCAGAAATAAAATTTGACAAAACTTTCTATCGAAATAAAATTTTGAGAAAATTTTCGACAGAAATAAAATTTTGACAAAATTTTCTATAAAAATAAAATTTTGACAACATTTTCTATAGAAATACAATTTTGACAACATTTTCTATAGAAATACAGTTTTGACAAAATTTTCTATAGAAATAAAATTTTGACAAAATTTGCTATAGAAATAAAATTTTGACTAAATTAGCTATTGAAATAAAATTTTGACAAAATTTTCAATAGAATTAAAGTTTTGACAAAAATTTTTATTGAAATAAAATTTTGTCAATATTTTCTAAAGAAATAAAATTTTTACAAAATTTTCTATAGAAACAAAATATTGAAAAAGTAGAGAAATCTTTTATTTTGGAAGTTTTTTTCTTATTTTGTTAAAATTACGTCTGAAATACGATCATATGTTATATGGAGAAGGAATGCGAAAAAGATGGTTGCCGTCCTGTGAAAACTCCATGTAAAATGCATTGCTTCTGATCCAATTTTGTATCACTTCATTGCTTTTTGGGTTAAGTTTTATTGTTTTCTTCAGTACCATCACTTTCAAGACTGCGTATAGAAAATTTCAGAAAATTTTAAAGCACAGAGTACAAACTTTCTCTTAATTAAAATTTTTCATCTTTAATTTTGTGTAAATCGACTAGAAACTTGGCACAAGTTGTTTTCATTGATGTAGGTCGAGTGGTATTACAAATGGGTGATATTGGACTACTTTTACGTATAGCCCCCATATAAACCGACCCCCAGACTTGGTTTGCGGAGCCTCTTAGAGAAGCAAAATTTCATCCGATCTGGTTTGGTACGTGTTGTTAGTATATGGCCTCCAATAACCATGCAAAAATTGGTCCATATCGGTCCATAATCATATATAGCCCCCATATAAACCGATCCGCAGATTTGATCTCCGGAGCCTCTAGGAGGAGCAAAATTCATCCGATCCGGTTGAAATTTTGTACGTGGTGTTAGCATATGGTCTTTAACAACCATGGCAAAATTGGTCCATATCGGTTCATATTCATATATACCCCGCATATAAACCGATCCCCGGATTTGGTAATGGAGCCTCTTGGAGGAGCAAAAATTTCATCCGATTCAGATGAAATTTTTTTTGTGTAAGTATATGGATACTAACAACTATGCAAAAATTGGTCCATATGGGTCCATAGTTATATATAGCTTCCATATAAACCGGTCCCCAGATTTGACCTCCGTTGCCTCTTCATCCGATCATGTTGAAATTTGGTACGTGGTGTTAGTATATGGAGTTTAACAACCATGCCAAAGATGGTCCATATCGGTCCATAATCATATATAGCCCCCATATAAGCCGATCCCCAGATTTGGTTTTGGAGTCTCTTGGAGGAGCAAATTTCATCTTATTCTGTTGAAATTTGGTACATTTTGCTAGTATATGGCCTTTAACAACCATGCCTAACTAGATCCATATCGGTCTATTGTTATATATAGCCCTCAGATAAACCGATCTCCAATCACACCAAAATTGGTCCATATCGGTTCATAATTGCATATAGGCCCCATATAAAGCTACCCCTATATTTTAATTCTGACTCTCTTATTACCGCGCAAGAGTCCATATCGGTATGTAATTATTTGTCGACTTAAGTATGTATATCTGTGTTGGCTAATATATACCACGTATGAACTAACTTACAATTTAGAAGACGATATTAAGAAGTTTTAATTCGATTGTGGATGACAGTCTTTACCCAGCAAAAAAAAAAAACAAAAAAACGTCGCCAAAAAAGTAGTGAAAATGTTCTTTTTGGATCCGGAAGTGGTGCAAAATTGGCGCAGAAGCGATGAATTTAACATGGGCTTGTCATAGGACGGATGTCCACCATTTTAACAGCCGTTGCACTACATTTGCATCACTTCTTAAGGTGTGATGTGTATTCACTTTTTTGGATGTGAATTAAGAAATTTTGTGCTATTTTGACGAATAAATAATTTTTAAATTTTTTTTGTGAGTTTTAATGAATTCGTACGCTTGTGTGGAACGTTTGACATCAAATATTTTCAAAAAATCGCAATTTTTCTTGAATGGATTTGACATTTTTTCGACAAAATTTAAATAAATTTTACCACTTTATTAATTCTTAATCTATTTTTAACCTGTTTGAAACAAGAAATTTAAAATTGTTCATGAAAAATATGAAAAAAACTGAGTTAGAAAACAAGTATATACGGCCGTAAGTTCGGCCTGGCCGAAGCTTATGTACCCTCCACCATGGATTGCGTAGAAACTTCTACTAAAGACGGTCATCCACAATTAAATTACTTGGGTTGCGGTAACACTTGCCCATGGCAATGTATCTTAAAACTTCCTAACACCGTCTTCTAAATTGCAAGGTGGTCCATACGGGATATATATTAAACTAAAAAAGGCCGATTAAATACGTATATAATTAAGTTTGAAAACAAATTTCTATAGAAATAAAATTTTGGCAAAAGTTTCTATAGAAATGAAATTTTGACAAAATTTTCTATAGAAATAAAATTTTGACAAAATTTGCAAAGAATTAAAATATTGACAACATACACTATAGAACTAAAATTTTCTATAGAAATAAAATTTGACAAAATTTTCTATAGGAATAAAATGTTGACAACATTTTCAATAGAACAAAATTTTCTATAGAAATAAAATTTTGATAGATTATTTTTGGCTCGAGTGGCAACCATGATTATGACTCGACATGGACCAATTTTTGTGTGATTGGGGATCGGCTATATATAACTATAGACCGATATGGACCAATTTTGGCATGGTCGTTAGGGACCATATAATAACACCACGTACCAAATTTCAACCGGATTGGATGAATTTTGCTTCTCCAAAAGGCACCGGAGGTCAAATCTGGGGATCGGTTTATATAGGGGCTATATATAATTATGGACCGATATGAACTAATTCGTGCATGGTTGTTAGAGACCATATACTTACACCACGTACCAAATTTCAATGGGATCGGATGAATTTTGATCCTCCAAGAGGTTCCGGAGGTCAAATCTGGGGATCGATTTATATGGGGGCTATATATAATTATGGACCTATATGGACCAATTCGTGCATGGTTGTTAGAGACCATATACTTACACAACGTACCAAATTTCAACTGAATCATATGAATTTTGGTCTTCCAAAAGGCTCCGGAGGTCAAATCTGGTGATCGGTTTATATGGGGGCTATATATAATTATGGACCGATGTGGACCAATTTTTGCATGGTTGTTAGAGACCATATATTAACACCATGTACCGAATTTCAGCCGGATCGGATGAAATTTGCTTCTCTTAGGGGCTCCGCAAGCCAAATCGGGGAATCGGTTTATATGGGGGCTATATATAATTATGAACCGATGTGAACCAATTTTTGCATGGTTATTAGAGACCATATACTAACACCATGTACCAAATTTCAGCCGGATCGGATGAAATTTGCTTCTCTTAGAGGCTCCGAAAGCCAAATCGGGGGATCGGTTTATATGGGGGCTATATATAATTATGGACCGATGTGGACCAATTTTTGCATGGTTATTGGAGACAATATACTAACACCATGTACCGAATTTTAGCCGGATCGGATGAAATTTGCTTCTTTTAGGGGGCTCGCAAGCCAAATTTGGGGGTCCGTTTATATGGGGGCTATACGTAAAAGTGGATCGATATGGCCCATTTGCAATATCATCCGACCTACATCAATAACAACTACTTGTGCCAAGTTTCAAGTCGATAGCTTGTTTCGTTCGGAAGTTAGCGTGATTTCAACAGACGGACGGACGGACGGACGGACGGACGGACGGACATGCTCAGATCGACTCAGAATTTCACCACGACCCAGAATATATATACTTTATGGGGTCTTAGAGCAATATTTCGATGTGTTACAAATGGAATGACAAAGTTAATATACCCCCCATCCTATGGTGGAGGGTATAAAAAGTGAGTTAAGAAAAAAATTTACTCAAATGAACTTCCTGTGCAGCTGAAATAATGGACTTCTTTGGGAGGACATTTTTGGATTCTACGCAATCCATGGTGGAGGGTACATAAGATTCGGCCTGGCCGAACTTACGGCCGTATATATTTGTTTGTTTTTTTTTTCAATGTATGTTACTATTATGTGTGCATAGTTTTTTTTGTTGTTTTGTTTTGTTTTTTTTTTGGTAAAATAGATAAAACTTTATTAGTACAAAACTCATGTGTAATATTATATTCCTTTCATTTTCAAACAAATATCGCTTATAAAAAATTCATTAGACAACTGAAGAACTCAAGAAGATGTTTTTTTTTACAAAATCAAAAATGATTACATTTGAAATGGAGTGCTAAAATCTACTGCAAACAAAGTGAATTCTTTCATTCCTTACTCTCACAACATAAATAATTGAATTAGTACTTTTGCAATATTTTCTTCATTTTACCTAACAATTTCGTGCACCCCCGCGCCATCCCCATCCATATTTAAATCACGCTTTGAAGAGGGCATCACAAGAACCATCTGGCCAACATGGGGCAATAATAAAACAAATTAACCCACAAACCCCAAGGCATAAATGTGAAATTGGACAAAAGGAACAAAAGGCTCGGTTTGTTTGTTATATGATTGCTTCTGGCAACATCTGAATGTGATAATTTTAAATTTTTAAAACTTCAATAAGAAAGGTGATGTTGTACGACCGTCCGTCCGTTCGTCTGTCTTTCTATCTATTTGACTGGCTTTCATCTGTTTGAGAAGAATTCAAATTCACGCGTAAGGTGGAAAATTCCATGGGTTTTACTCTCCCACCCACCGATGGCAAGGAAAACCCGTGTGTCATTTTATATTAAACGAAATATAAAATAGGTTTACACGCACAAGTGTTGGCATTTGCCTTTATTTTTTTTTTTTTTTTGTCAATTTTAGTTCAACTTGCCCTAAACAATATGGCATCGAAAGGAAATGCATTTGTTACTATGGTATATCGTGAATTTTCCATGGATAATTTCAAATTATATGGGTATAGGTTATGCGAGGAGAACACCAAAATTATTAAAATTTTATACAACCATCTCTGAGAAGTTTGAAATTTGATGATGTTTGTCCATCCGTCAGTGGGTGTGGATATGGCGGTTGAAATCACAGAAACCTTGGTACAAACACTACCTTAAAGGGTGATACGGTCAAAATATGGTCAATATAAACTTGACGTATTTCTTTCAATTTTGCATTTTGAAGGTGTGTGTGTAGAATGTTTGGATTTTGGAATTCACTCTTCAGTTGTCAAAATGCCGTCCAAGCAAGAAGAGCAGCGTATCAAAATTTTGCTCGCGCATCGCGAAAATCCGAGCTACTCGCACGCAAAGCTGGCAAAATCGCTAAAAGTTGCCAAATCAACCGTTATAAATGTAATTTAAGTGTTTGGGGAACGTTTGTCGACAGCCAGAAGTCTGGATCGGGGGAAATCGAAAACCGGATACCGCTGAGACGACAAAGAGAGTTGCCGATAGTTTCAAGCGAAACCCTAACCTCTCTCTCCGAGATGCCGCAAATAAGCTGGGTGTATCGTCTACAACCGTGTATCGAGCCAAAAAACGAGCCGAACTATTGACTTACAAGAAGGTAGTGACTCCAAATCGCGATGATAAACAAAATACGACGACCAAAGCGCGATCCCGGAGGCTGTACACGACGATGCTGATGAAGTTTGACTTCGTGGTAATGGACGATGAAACCTATGTCAAAGCCGACTACAAGCAGCTTCCGGGACAGGAGTTTTATACGGCAACAGGAAGGGGAAAGGTAGCAGATATTTTCAAGCACATAAAACTGTCAAAGTTCGCAAAGAAATATCTGATTTGGCAAGCCATCTGTACCTGTGGCTTGAAAAGCAGCATTTTCATAGCTTACGGGACTGTCAACCAAGAAATTTACGTGAAAGAGTGTTTGAATAAACGTCTGCTGCCTTTCCTGAAGAAACACGGTTGTTCCGTACTGTTTTGGCCGGATTTGGCATCTTGCCATTACGGTAAAAAGGCCATGGAGTGGTACGCCGCCAACAACGTGCAGGTGGTTCCCAAGGACAAGAACCCTCCCAACACGCCAGAGCTCCGCCCAATTGAGAAATACTGGTCAAGCGGAACCAAAGAAGACCAAAAAAATGCTAAGGA
Organism: Haematobia irritans; assembly: GCF_050003625.1. Taxonomy (NCBI): domain Eukaryota; kingdom Metazoa; phylum Arthropoda; class Insecta; order Diptera; family Muscidae; genus Haematobia; species Haematobia irritans. The sequence continues at coordinate 33,383,545 of NC_134398.1, forward strand.
CGAGCAGCAGTTCAAGGCAAACTGGCTTTCTGCGGCGAAGAAGGTGGCTGTACAAAATCTGATGACAGGTGTCAAGCGTGAGGCCCGGCAATTCGGATTTGGAAAAGCGAAAGCCTAACTGAATATTTTTCCTGAATTTTATACTAATTGAACTTGAAAAAGAAATTTAATTTGATTTTTTAAATAAACGATTTCACCGCGTTTTCCCTTCACCAAATTTTGACCTTATCACCCTTTATTGCTCAGAAGTGATATATAATCATGAGTATACCATTGTTGGCGTGAAGGAAAACAGAACTACTTTTCATGCATCTATACTGCATGAATGGGTTGCAATAACGTAAACGAAAATCGTAAATCGTTTACGTTATCGCCACCGATTCCTGCAGTCTATATGCACTGCATACTTTATTGTATACCAAAGAGCACAACTAAACTCTTACTGCTGAAGTATTTTTTGCAGGGTATGGATATAAACCGCATTTCCATTTATAAGAACATTAAGGGGCATATCCCAGCAAACAAATTTGGAAGTTCTTCTCAGGGCACAACTTTAAAAGAACTTCCAAAAATGCCCTTCCAAGATGTCCTTTAACAGGTTGGCTGATAAGTCCCCGGTCTAACAAAGAAAAACTCATTTTTTTGTCAAAATTCGTTTTTATTATTCAACATAGTTCCCTTCAAGAGCGATACAATTTTTTGATACCATTTTGGTAGTACTCCTTCGGTTTTGCCTCAAAATAGGCCTAAGCTTCGGCGATCACCTCTTCATTGCAGCCAAATGTTTTCCCTGCGAGCATCCTTTTGAGGTCTGAGAACAAGTAAAAGTCGCTGGGGGACCAGATCTGGAGAATACGGTGGTTGGGGAAGCAATTCGAAGCCCAATTCATGAATTTTTGCCATCGTTCTCAATGACTTGTGGCACGGTGCGTTGTCTTGGTGGAACAATACTTGTTTCTTCTTCATATGGGGCCGTTTTGCCGCGATTTCGAACTTCAAACGATCCAATAGTACCATATAATAGTCACGGTTGATGGTTTTTCCCTTCTCAAGATAATCGATAAAAAATATTCCATGCGCATCCCAAAAAACAGAGGCCATTACTTTGCCAGCGGACTTTTGAGTCTTTCCACGCTTCGGAGATGGTTCACCGGTCGCTGTCCACTCAGCCGAATGTCGATTGGACTCAGGAGTGTAGTGATGGAGCCATGTTTCATCCATTGTCACATATCGACGAAAAAACTAGGGTGTATTACCTGTTAACAGCTGCAAACACCGCTCAGAATCATCAACACGTTGTTGTTTTTCGTCAAATGTGAGCTCGCGCGGCACCCATTTTGCACAGAGCTTCCGCATATCCAAATATTCAAGAATCATATGACCAACACGTTCCTTTGATATCTTTAAGGCCTCTGCTATCTCGATCAACTTCATTTTACGGTCATTCAAAATCATTTTGTGGATTTTTTTGATGTTTTCATCGGTAACCACCTCTTTCGGGCGTCCACTGCGTTCACCGTCCTCCGTGCTCATTTCACCACGCTTGAATTTTGCATACCAATCAATTATTGTTGATTTCCCTGGGGCAGAGTCCGGAAACTCATTATCAAGCCAAGTTTTTGCTTCCACCGTATTTTTACCCTTCAGAAAACAGTATTTTTATCAAAACACGAAATTCCTTTTTTTTCCATTTTTTTTCACAATAACAAAAGTTGCTTCACTAAAGACGCTCTATCTCACAACTTGATTGACTTACATACGTCAAATTTTGACACGAATCACATTTTGACATTCATCTGACCAGAGTGAAAAAGTATTGAAAAAAGTACTATAGTACTGCATTTTCCATCCCTGGTTAGTATATCCATCCTTCCACTGTGGTGGAGAGTATAAGAATCTACAGAATTCAGATCTAAAAAAAAAAAAAAAAAAAAAAACAAGTATATACGGCCGTAAGTTCGGCCAGGCCGAAGCTTATGTACCCTCCATCATGGATTGCGTAGAAACTTCATCTAAACACTGCCATCCACAATCGAATTACTTAAGTTGCGGTAACGCTTGCCGATGGCAAGGTATCTTAAAACCTCACGCACAGAAAAACCATGTTTGGACATGGTTGCCGCATCCATTTAATGCTTATCTAGAGCATGTAATTGCCGCGAAAACCATGTATTTTGTCTTTGTAAAAATAGTTTTCGAGCGAAGAAAAATTTATGGTGGCAATAAGCATTTGAATGGTTCTCAAATACCGCAAACATGTTCTATCATTTAAATGATAGAATTTGAGACCATTAAATGGTCGGGAAAATCATGTACCTGACCATTCAATTTTTTTTTACTTTTTTACAGGGAAAAAAGTATTTTTATAGGTTAAGTATAGACATGTCTAGAACCATTACATGGCCATAAAGACCATTTACATTTTTTTCGTGACCATTTAATTTTTTAACTTGTTTGCAGCGAAAAGAATTTTATAAAAAAATTGAGAAGGTACACACGATTTTCATTTTGCGCGTCAGTCGTGTGTTGATTGTTTCTTGGAATGGACGGAGAATACGGATTTACTGTTTTGTGTTAATTTATTTATTCAGAAGTGGCACGTGGTTTTATGTGAACACAAAAAAGGAAAGTGCAATTGAAAAAATGTACCTGTTTTTTGTTCTGCATTTTGCTATATGGTATCATTTATTTTTATTTGCAGTTACGTGATGTCTGCGTTTGTACATTTGGTGGGCACGAAGTAAATATGGAATGATTACTTATTGTTGAAATTGAACCAAACTAGAGTGTGTTCAAATATGTGATGTTTGCTTGCACGACATTATAAATACAAATAAACAATGAATTAGTTTATAAATAAATAAAAACAAATCAATAAAGTTGATTTTGTGTTTTCTTTTCGCGAGTGGCGTCCTTTTTTCGACGACGAAAAAAGTTTTTTCATAAAAATCAAATCATTTTAGGTTGTGACCATGTTCTTTTAACTAAAAGAAAAACATTTTTGACGAATAACATAACATTTTAGATCGTGACCATTGTCTTTTAATGGAAACAAAATTCTTTTTATCAATATAATAACATTTTAAATGGATACAATTGTATTTTTCTTAGAACCATGTTCATTGCGCCAACATGGTTGCAGGCTAAAATGTTACATGGTCGCCGCAAAAATAGCTGCTATCATATTATTTTGCTCTTCGAATATGATTGTGACAATCATGTTTCTTCTCTGCGTGCTCCTAACACCATCTTCTAAATTGTATGTAAGTCCATACGTGGTATATATTAAATCAAAAAAGACCGATCCAATACGTATATAATTCAGTTTGACAAAGTAGACATAAAATTTTGACAAAATTTTCTACAGAAATAAAATTTTAACAAAATTTTCTATAGAATTAAAATTTTCACACAATTTTCTGTAGAAATAAAAATTTTGACGAAATTTTCTATAGAAAGAAAATTTTGACAAAAATTTCTACAGAAATAAAATTTTAACAAAATTTTCTATAGAAATAAAATCTTGGTAGATTATTTTTGGCTCGAGTGGCAACCATGATTATGAACCGAATAAAATTTGAACAAAATTTTCTATAGAAATAAAATTTTGACAAAATTTTCTATAGAAATAAAATTTTGACAAAATTTTCTATAGAAATAAAATTTTGACAAAATTTTCTATAGAAAGAAAATTTCTATAGAAATAAAATGTTGGTAGATTATTTTTGGCTCTAGTGGCAACCATGATTATGAACCGATATGGACCAATTTTTGTGTGATTAGACCAATTTTGGTATGGTTGTTAGCGACCATATACTAACACCACGTTCCTAATTTGAACCGGATCGGATGAATTTTGCTCCTCCAAGAGGCTCCGGAGGTCAAATCTGGAGAATGTTTTATATGGGGGCTATATATAATTATGGACCGATATGGACCAATTCTGGCACGGTTGTTAAAGATCATATACTAACACCATGTTCCAAATTACAATCGGATTGGATGAAATTTGCTTCTCTTGGAGACTTCGCAAGCCAAATCTGGAGATCGGTTTATACGGGGCTATATATAATTATGAACCGATGTGGACCAATTTTTGCATGGTTGTTAGAGACCATATACCAACACCATATACCAAATTTCAGCCGGATCGGATGAAATTTGCTTCTCTTTGAGGCTCCTCAAGCCAAATCTGGGGATCGGTTTATATGGGGGCTATATATAATTATGGACCGATGTGGACCAATTTTTGCATGGTTGTTAGAGACCATATACCAACACCATATACCAAATTTCAGCCGGATCGGATGAAATTTGCTTCTCTTTGAGGCTCCTCAAGCCAAATCTGGGGATCGGTTTATATGGGGGCTATATATAATTATGGACCGATGTGGACCAATTTTTGCATGATTGTTAGAGACCATATACCAATAGCATGTACCGAATTTCAGGCGGATCGGATGAAATTTGCTTCTCTTTGAGGCTCCGCAACCAAAATCTGGGGATCGGTTTATATGGGTGCTATATATAATTATGGACCGATGTGGACCAATTTTTGCATGGTTGTTAGAGACCATATACCAACACCATATACCAAATTTCAGCCGGATCGGATGAAATTTGCTTCTCTTTGAGGCTCCTCAAGCCAAATCTGGGGATCGGTTTATATGGGGGCTATATATAATTATGGACCGATGTGGACCAATTTTTGCATGATTGTTAGAGACCTATACCAACACCATGTACCAAATTTCAGCCGGATCGGATGAAATATGTTTCTCTTAGAGGCTCCACAAGCCAAATCTGGAGATCTGTTTATATGGGGGCTATATATAATTATGGACCGATGTGGACCAATTTTAGTATTATTATTGGAGACCATATACCTACACCATGTACCAAATTTCAGGCGGATCGGATGAAATTTGCTTCTCTTTGAGGCTCCGCAACCAAAATCTGGGGATCGGTTTATATGGTGGCTATATATAATTATGGACCGATGTGGACCAATTTTTGCATGGTTGTTAGAGACCATATACCAACACCATATACCAAATTTCAGCCGGATCGGATGAAATATGCTTCTGTTAGAGGCTCCACAAGCCAAATCTGAGGGTCCCTTTATATGGGGGCTATACGTAAAAGTGGACCGATATGGCCCATTTTCAATACCATCCGACCTACATCGATAACAACTACTTGTGCCAAGTTTCAAGTCGATAGCTTGTTTCGTTCGGAAGTTAGCGTGATTTCAACAGACGGACGGACGGACGGACATGCTTAGATCGACTCAGAATTTCACCACGACCCAGAATATATATACTTTATGGGGTCTTAGAGCAATATTTCGATGTGTTACAATCGGAATGACAAAGTTAATATACCCCCATCCTATGATGGAGGGTATAAAAACATGCGAAAAGCGTTATTTCATCCGATTTTCTTGAACGCTTTCAATACAAATCTAAGATTTCGCTAGAACTTATACCAAAATGGTTGTTATAGATCCAGAAATCTATAACAAGAACAATACCAAAAATCCATGGATCGTGGTGGTGAGTATTCAATTTTCAGACCTGATGATGTTATTTAAATACATTTGCTGAATTTCTTTCTACAAATTAATATTTGGCATGTAGAACAAATTTGTGAAACTTTGTTGGCCTGTCCATACGTCCAAGGATCCGAATTGGGTCTGGCAAATACCCCGCTATAACTGTTCAAAATTTCAATGAAATACTTTCACCCCTTTCATCCAATAAAAGGATCTCAATCCTTGTGAAATTCCATCCATTGTGCATCACTGAATATAAATTTCCATTCCAAATCTACTCTACCCCAAAATTGATATACACTTATTTATTGTTAGATTTTATTTTTTTCAAAAGACAATGGAAAGTTTAAAAACGTATTTGAATTAATGGTCGATTACAATTGCAGCTCATAAGTAACAATTCTAAGGTAATCCTATCAAATGTCAAATAAACTGCCCCAAAAAAATAAATTCCAAATTCCAAGTGACAATATCTCCATGAAGCTATTGAATGGACGATCATAAAGCCTTAGCCAAACCAAAAAAAAAAAGCTCAATATAGCCAAAATATTCAAATGGACCATAGACATGACGTGGATATGGCAAAAGTTTGTGGGCATACTTTTGTATGGTGGTGTATTGAACCATCTCTCCAAAGAAAATCCACAAATGTAAACATCATCAATGACATTCATACACTGTTAGGAAATAGAAATGTAAAAGCCTGAGCCAAATACTAAACGTAAAACCAACAACAGAGGAAAAAGTGCACAAAAACCATTGGAAGCCATGCATAAAACCCCAGAAAAAAAAAACAAAAACAACCGAAAAATTGCATAACAACCACAATTCGGATTTTGATTGGATTAAAACAAGCATTTGGCGTCAACAATAAAAATGGCTGATGAGTGACCAGCAGAACCAGAAAAACGACAAATGCGATGACCACTGCTGCTGCCTCAATCTCCAGTGTGCTTCAAGCCAGATATGTTCAGTTTAACTCTGTCATCCAATAATTGGGCAAGGGGACATGATGATACAATGTCCTCATTCCTAATATCCACACAACGACAATCAACAAAAAGACACTCAAAATCGCTGAAAATCACTTCATATCACAATAAAGGACAACAAACTAAATGAAATGCACTGAGAGGAAAAATTTACCAATAACATGATACAAAGTATGCTAATAAGCTCAAGTATGTATCAGATGTGGCTATCGTTAGAGCCTTCCATCATTTAAAAAGCATTGCTCTTTACCGTCACTACTATCACTAATGCATCGCATCCAAATACTGGACCCAAAAAGCAATAACACCACCAGAGATAGTCCCAAACTGGAAGGCCCGATTTGATCGAAATCCACAATGCAGTGGTAGACAAATTGCATATCAGCAGAACTTATCGCGAGAACGGATCCAACACGTATTAAAAAAAACGAGCTTCGAATTAAGCCATTATAGCTTAGGTTAGGTTGTAGAGGATGACAACAATTCTTGGACCGAATTGATGTCCACTTAGACCATTGTGATTCCCTAAGTTCATTTTCTCAAATTCTTTCTGCAGTGGCCTCCTTCCAAGTCGCTCAAGAACGTCAATTTATCCGTCATCGTTAAGGTTGCCTAAAACGTCCAACCACAACGCCTAATGAAGGAGAATTTGTTCCTTAAGCTACACTCCAACAGATCAGTAGGAGCCTGAAAGAAAAAGGAGTCCAATATCTTCTTTCTTCTAAAGGCTAAAGGTGGACACTGGCACAGAAAGTGGTACGAGTGATTCCTCACATGTGATTTTCTCAACTTTTTCCTGAAGTGGTCTCCCCTAAAATCACCCAAGAACTTTCATTTATCCGTCTTTCTTAAAGTCTCCTAAACGTCCAACCAGAGCCGCTAATGAAGCTTAATTTCTTCCTTAAGCTACACTCCAACAGATCCGTGGGAGCCTGAAAGAAAAAGAAGTCCAATATCTTCTTTCTTCTAAAGGCTAAAGGTGGACAGTGGCACAGAAAATGGTACGAGTGATTCCTCAATGTAATTTTCTCAACTTCTTCCTGCAGTGTTTTCCCCTAAAATCGCCCAAGAACTTTACTTTATCCGTCTTCCTTAAATTGTCATAAAACATCCAACCAGAAGCGCAGATAAGCTACATTCCCACAGATCCGTGGAAACCTGAAGAAAAGGCACCAATATCTTCTTTCTTCTGAAGGATAAAGGTTGACAGTGGCGCAGAAAGTGGGACGAGTGAATCCTCAATGTAGTTTATCAACTTCTTCCTGAAATGGTATCTTTTAAAGTCGCTCAAGAACGTCCATTTATCTGTCTTACTTAAAGTCGCCTAAAACGTCCAACCAAAGCCCCTAATGAAGGCGAGCATATTTCTTAAGCTACACTCCAACAGATCCGAGGGAGCCTGAAAGAAAAATGAGCCCAATATCTTATTCCTTCTAAAGGATAACGCTGGACACTGCGCAGAAGGTGGTGTCAATGATTCCTCAAGGTAATTTTCTCAATTTATTTCTGAAGTGGTCTCCTCTAAAGTTGCTCAAGATCTTTCATTTATCCGTCTTTCTTAAAGTCTCCTAAAACATCCAACCAGAGGCCCAGGTGAAGGCAAGCATGTTCCTTAAGCTACACTCCCGCAGATCGGTGGGAGCCTGAAGGAAAAAGTGTCCCAGTATCTTCCTTCTTCTAAAGGATAATGCTTGATACTGGCACAGAAAGTGATACGAGTGATTCCTCAAGGTAATTTTCTCAAATTCTTTCTGCAGTGGCCTCCTTTCAAGTCGTTCAAGAACTTCTTTCTTCCTTAAAGTCTTCTAAAACATCAAACCAGAGGCCCAGATGAAGGTGAGTATGTTCCATAAACTACACTCCCGCTGATCGGTGGTATCCTGAAAGAAAAGGAGCCCAGTATCTTCTTTCTTCTAAAAAGTAATGCTGGAGACTGGTACAGGAAGTGGTACGAGTCTTCCAGTTAAAGGTCTCAACTCCTGTCTGTTCATTGCCAACAGAATTTCGCAATTCCTACGATTCCCATATCAACTTTGTTTTCTTGTAACCTTCCGAACAGTACCAATGTCCTCGTCATAGTTCATGATATTTGACATGAATCCTGCAAAGATATGAAGAAGATTATTCGTTCCACGAGCGTCCTCCTTAGCCAGTACATCTGTTTCATCATTTCACATTATCCCTCAGTGTCCAGGTACCCAGCACAGAGTTACTGTTCAGTGAGAACCATTAACCCTCTACCTTAAGCATTAGAGTGCAGAAAGCGCAAGGGCTTTTAAGCTGCTTGACAGTCGGTGAAGAAGCTGATATCGCTTCTCATCAAGCCCAGGAAGGCAAAATAGATGGGGATGGTATTTGGGATGGGGAGAGGGTATGGGTTTTCATACCTACTTGTATTCCCGTGAGGGGTTGCAGTCCTTGGACTAGGTTGGGTTCCGTTTGTCGAGCCCGGTATAAAGGACCGACTTCAGTGAGGGTCGGGAATATAAGTATGTATGAAAACCCATAACCTCTCCCTCTCCCCATCCCAAATCGCATTCCCAATCCGTTTTTTCTTCCTGGAAATAATCAGCCGATCAGTCTGCTCAGAGCCCTTCTCCTTTTCGCCGGCGACATTGAAAGCAATCCAGTACCAGTGAAGTACGTGTGTCCAGTCTGTTTGCGGCAAGGCATGCGCGGAGGTTGCTTTGTGATATGCAGCGAATGTAACAACAGTGTACACTTGCGTTGTTTGGGACTCAAGAATGTAGAAGACTATAATCCTGCATTTAAATGTTGCACCTGTGTGCGCTCACCCCCACCTGTTGTCGCAATAGCGAGGCCATCGCATACTGTGGCTACAAATCCCACATCACCTGTCATGACTCCTCCCCTCCTCTCCGACTCACATATAACACACTACATTTTCATAACTAACAAATCCGAGGCCTGTCGTGTTGGCAGAAGGAAATTCATTAAGGCAGCAAAATCGCTCCGGCGGTCCATCTGCAATACCTCGACCCATCAGACATGCTCAGGTCTCAGAATTTGGTTCAATATACATCTGACTCTGTTGGAACCTGCTGCCGGAGAACTCAAAAATCCCAGTAATCACCGACCATCGACAATAGCTCTAGACTCTTCCTTGTCAGCACATTCTGTGACAAAAAGCTGAAATGACAGATTTCATGGACAAGAAGGGTATTCTAATAGCCGTGATCCAGGAGACTAAACTCTCCAGTATGAATGGTCTCTCTAGATCATCCTGCTACTCTGTCCTGACGCAAGACAGAGAAAGGAATGTCGGAGGGTTTATAGTCTTCGTTGTCCATGACTCTGGGAGATACAGACCCATGGTACTGACCACAACTGATCCCTACGTGAAAATACTGAGACCCTACCTCGGTAGTGTGCATACCATTCTGTTAGGTGACCTGAATGCTCATTACGATAGTTGGTATTCAGAGCTTGGATGTAACGCCAGAGGAGAATTGATTACTGATCAGGTGGAAGACACAGATTTCTGTGTGTAAAATGAAGACCACCCGACACGCATAACGGCCTCTTGTCGAAGCTCCCCTGACGTCATAATAGTTAACTCTCACCTCGTGGCAAAGGCAACATGGCATGTAGACGTAGCCATAACCTCTGACCATCTTCCGATATACACCGTTATTCCAGAGAAAAGAGCGTTTATGAATTTTGGTAAAGCTAATTGGGAGCTATTTAGCTCTCTAACTGAGTACGAGATTGCCACTGTCCCACTACCAACGTCAGCGCCGGCTAGAGAAAAAAATTTCAGAAATGTTTTGAATAGGGGATGTAAAAGATGTACACCAGCGTGTGTCTCACCGATATCCGTCCGAATTTCCCCATGGAGGCATCAAGGTTGGCAGATAAAAGGGACGAGATCCCGAAAGTAGGTCCTCCAACTGAGTCTGATTTTGAACCCAAACGGTTGTGGTCTACGATCCGGAACTTCTTGAATCCCAAATGAAAAGATGACATTTCCATTTCGTTTGGATGGCAAACTCCGAAGGATGATACCCGCGTAGCGAAAGCTTTATGCAGACAGTTCGTCGAGCACCCCAGATAGTAGATCGTGGAAGCAGAAGACAAAGGCGAGTCTTCCGTGCACTCAGACAGGACATTAGGAGCGTGTGCTCCAAGCGATAAAGACCGCCAAGAGCTCCACAGTAATTTGCCCAGATGGTCTGGCTACGAGGATGATGAAGCACATTGGAGAGAATGTCGCAAGAATCCTAAGGTTCTTGGTGTGATCTTAGAGTTTCTGCACCTCTTGTGAAAGAATGGGAAAATGGTAGCTAAAAACGTTGGGAACAGAAACAAGATTCTGAAGGCATTGGCTGGTAGCACTTGGGGAAAAAATAATGAAACGATGCAAAAAACCTACGAGTCCAGTAGTTGTGCCCTTATCGATTATCCGTTTAGAGTCCCCCGATTAGCGATACCCATTCGAGAAATCTTCAAATGGCGCAAAATACTCCATTGCGGATTGCCACTAAATATCACACCAAAACAACATCCGCAGTATGAGTCCAAAATGCTATCGGTGAGGCAACACTGCGACCTCCTTAACCACCAGCACCTGATAAAGTGCAGAGTGTTAAACCAACCAAACCAATGCCTTATCCAAGAGGGTGCCAACCGAACGAGCCGGGAAGGATATGATTTCGGGAAGGATATACAGTCAATTAACCAATTTTTCGGCGATGAAAGTAATGAGAGAATATATATATATATATATATATATATATATATATATATATATATATATATATATATATATTGGGTGCAAAACTATAAGCTAAGGCAAAAGTTTAGATCCGGGCTCCATAATTCCAGTTCATCGCGATGCAATCCATTTGCACACGTTGGAATTCCCAAATCAATTAACATTTGTAATAAATTGTTTTTCTCGGTGTCCTACCGTATTTGCCCACGTTGAAAATGCTGCAGTGTGCTGATGGTCAATGTAGTGAATTGTGTGGCTTGAGTGTTTTGTAGTGCATTGTTGTGAGTAAGTACATACTTTTGGAAGCAAAAGTACATTCAATCCAATATCAAATACAATATGAGTAGCCAAAATTTGGTAGCAATAGTGGTAAGCGGGACCTTCATCATGGTGGCTCATGGAATAACACAAAAATGTGTTGACAACTCATGACTGCTAGGCCAGGAGATTTGGAGAGCATTGCAGGAAACAGAGATATACACTCATAAGCCAATATTGGTGGATATGTTTATTTCCAAAACGGAAGGATATATTTTTCGTTAGGATATGGCTTATATACACCCACACACAGGCACACTGGCACACACAGATACGCGAGAATGCCAATGAATTGCATGTGTAGTATAAGGAAGGGGTTTTGAAGAGGTCTTCATTGCCTTTGTGTGCATGTGTATCTCTTTGCATTGCATTGAGTTGATGTTGTACATTTTAAGGCAATTAAAATCCAAATATACTCGATATCAATTCTAATTTTTATGATTGTTCTGTGATTTGGTTTTCATTTTCCCCTGGAACCGAGGTGCTCGACTAGGCCGAAATGGAGAGCAGGCATTTTGTGCACAGTGGCACATATAGTAGAAAGTGCAACGACACTCACTTCAGTCTGATCATTGAATATTAACCTATAGCTATTTGAACACGCAAGAGAAGTACATATTTTTATTCTAGTCTCGGAAAATTTGAATGATCACTGGGTCCTCTATCCCTTCAAGAAGCTATATTGGGAGACCACGGTGTATGAGAGTTATATCAAATTCTTACCTTAATAACCCAAAGTTCACATCTTTATGGAACCAAAATAGCTATAGATTTCCAATATCAGGATAATTGGACATCAACCGACCAACACTTGGACCGATATAAACCACGTAGGTCTTTCTGAGCCTAATATCCCATTAGATTTACAATTTCAGGAAATTGTGGGAAAAAAACTGGGGTGAAGCTCAAGAAGTCAGATCGGGAGTTCGGTCTATATTGGAGCTATACAAAAGCATGGACCGATACCTATTTTGGTTACTCACCCAATTTCAATCAAATTGTGGTGTTTAGAAGCTCAAAAAGTCAGAGCGGGAGATCGGTCTATATAGGAGCTATAGCAAAACATGGGCCGATAGATACTATACTCGGCCCACCTATTTTGGATAAGAACCCAATTTCAATGGCGAAGTCGGTCTTAGGGGCTATATCAAAACATGGACAAATACACATCATACTCGGTGCACCTATTATTGAAGGCTGTAGCAGGTTTTAAACGGACATGATTAAGATGTGTTATCATTACAATGAAATGTGAGGTTTAACTGCGGAAGTGAGTGGCGAAGATTTATTTTTTTTTTTGGCGAGATTCAAATGACGAAGATTAACTTTATAGGTGAGCGGGAATGTTCGTTTATCAAAGAATTACATGCAGGTCAGGAAGAATACCAGTTTGTCTTACGAAGATTAACTTGACAGGCGAGGAGGAATAGGAGTTCATGTGGGGACAAATAGCTTTGCAAGCGAGGGATGAAGTTTGTCTGACAACGATTTATTTCGCAGGTGCTGGGAGCGGGTTGTCTAAGGACTTCTCTTTGTAAAAGGGGTAGTTAAAGATTGTGATCTTCTTTCGATTTTCGGTTATGATTGAGTTCGTGGGCTCGAAAATCATGGACAATGTAACTGTAACCCCGCCGCTGATCGCTCTCTTCGGAGAGTGTTGAATTTTCGAGGCCTAACTTCTGAGAAGTTGGCGGATAGTCTGATGGAGAACAAAGGGGCTCTGGAAATCGAGGATTTTGTAACAGTAGGATTTTGTAACCGTGGTGCAATGGTTAGCATGCCCGCCTTGCATACACAAGGTCGTGGGTTCGATTCCTGCTTCGACCGAACACCAAAAAGTTTTTCAGCGGTGGATTATCCCACCTCACTAATGCTGGTGACATTTCTGAGGGTTTCAAAGCTTCTCTAAGTGGTTTCACTGTAATGTGGAACGCCGTTCGGACTCGGCTATAAAAAGGAGGTCCCTTGTCATTGAGCTTAACATGGAATCGGGCAGCACTCAGTGATAAGAGAGAAGTTCACCAATGTGGTATCACAATGGACTGAATAGTCTAAGTGAGCCTGATACATCGGGCTGCCACCTAACCTAACCTAAGAGTAGATAATGACTTAACTTCATAAGTGAGCGGGAATGTTCGTCTATCAAAGAATTACATGCAGGTCGGGAGGGATAGCAGTTTGTTTAACGGAGATAAACTTGGCAGGCGAGGAGGGATAGGAGTTCATGTGGGGATAAATAACTTCGCAAGCGAGGAAAAAACTTTGACTGACAAAGATTTACTCCCACGCGCTCTCTGAGGTTTAATTCCAGATAGCAATCCTCTACCGATTTTCGGTAATGATATTATGGGCTCGAGGGTTCTGAAAAATTAGGGACAATGTAAATGTGGCCACGCCGCTGATCGCTCTCTACGAAGTGCGATAGATTTTCGATGATTAACTTCGGAGAGGTTGACGGATAGTCTGATCTTCTTCTTAGCGGAACGGTAGAAATAACGACGTCTGACGAAGATGAACTTCCCAGGTGAGGTTGGATTTGTGCGTGAGATTTACGGGATGATTTACTTCACAGGCGAGGGGAAATCGTCGCAGGACTGGTGGACAGACCTTTGCGAACGTCCCTAATTGACCGATGACAGTAACAAAGCGGTTCTGGAAATCGTAGACATTGTAACAGTAGCTAATCACTTAACATCATAAGTGAGCGGGAATGTTCGTCCAACAAAAAATTACATGCAGGTCAGGAAGGATAACAGTTTGTTTGGCGAAGATTAACTTTGCTGGCGAGGAGGAATAGGAGTTCATGTGGTGACAAATAGCTTCGCAAGCGAGGAAAAAAATTTTTCTGACAAAGATTTCCTCGCAGGCGCTGGCAATCGTTTGAGGGGTAATTCTATATAGTTATCCTCTACCGATTTTCAGTTACGATTGAGCTCATGGGATCAAGGGTTCGAAACAATCAGGGACAATGAAAATGAGGCCACGCCGCTGATCGTTCTCTACGAAGTGCGATAGATTTTCGATGATCTTCTCATTAACGGAAGAAATAAGGACGTCTGACGAAGACTAACTTCGCAAGTGTGGAGGGAAAACAGTTTGTCTGACGAAGATTAACTTCCCAGGTGAGGTTGGATTTGTGTATGAGATTTAATACACGGCCATTATTTACGTCTCAGGACTGGTGAACAAATCTTTGCGAACGTCCCTAATTGACTGATGACAGTAACAAAGCGGTTCTGAAAATCGTGGGCATTGTAACAGTAGCTAATCACTTAACTTCATAAGTGAGCGGGAATGTTCGTCCAACAAAAACTTACATGCAGGTCAGGATGAATAACAGTTTGTTTGGCGAAGATTAACTTTACAGGCGAGGAGGAATATGAGTTCATGTGGCTTCGCAAGCGAGGAAAAAACTTTGACAAAGATTTACTCGCAGGGGCTCTCTGAGGGGTAATTCCAGATAGCAATCCTTTACCGAGTTTCGGTAATGATTTCATGGGTTAGATGGTTCTGAAAATCAAGCAAAATGTAAATGTGGCCACGCCGCTGATCGCTCTCTACGAAGTGCGATAGATTTTCTATGATTAACTTCGGAGAAGTTGGCGGATGGTCTGATCTTCTCCTTAGTGGAACGGAAGAAAAAAGCACGTCTGACGAAGATGAACTTCCCAGGTGAGGTTATATTTGTGTCTGAGATTTACTACACGGCCATGATTTACTTCACAGACGAGGGGAAATCGTCTCAGGACTGGAGAACAGATCTTTGCGAACGTCACTAATTGACTGATGACAGTAAAAAATCGGTTCTGGAAATCGTAGACATTGTAAAAGTAGCTAATCACTTAACTTCATAAGTGATCGGGAATGTTCGTCCAACAAAAAATTACATGCAGGTCAGGAAGGATAACAGTTTGTTTGGCGAAGATTAACTTTGCAGGCGAGGAGGAATAGGAGTTCATGTGGTGACAAATAGCTTCGCAAGCGAGGAAAAAATTTTTTCTGACAAAGATTTCCTCGCAGGCGCTGGGAATCGCTTGAGGGGTAATTCTAAACAGTTATCCTCTACCGATTTTCAGTTACGACTGAGTTCATGGGATCAAGGGTTCGAAAAAATCAGGGACAATGAAAATGTGGCCACGCCGCTGATCGCTCTCTACGAAGTGCGATAAATTTTCGATGATTAACTTCGGAGAAGTTGGCCGACAGTCTGATCTTCTCCTTAACGGAAGAAATAACGACGTCTGACGAAGACTAACTTCGCAAGTGTGGAGGGAAAATAGTTTGTCTGACGAAGATTAACTTCCCAGGTGAGGTTGGATTTGTGGCTGAGATTTACGGGATGATTTACTTCACAGGCGAGAGGAAATCGTCACAGGACTGGTGATCAGATCATTGCGAACGTCACTAATTGACTGATGACGGTAACAAAAAGGTTCGGGAAATCGTGGGCATTGTAACGGTAGCTAATCACTTAACTTCATAAGTGAGCGGGAATGTTCGTCCAACAAAAAATTACATGCAGGTCAGGATGGATAACAGTGTGTTTGGCGAAGATTAACTTTGCAGGCGAGGAGGAATAGGAGTTCATGTCGTGGCAAATAGCTTCGCAAGCGAGGAAAAAACTTTGACAAAGATTTCCTCACAGGCGCTGGGAACCCTTTGAGGGGTAATTCTAGATAGGTATCCTCTACCGATTTTCGGTTATGATTGAGTTCATGGAATCAAGGGTCGGAAAAATCAGAGACAATGTAAATGTGGCCACGCCGCTATTCACTCTCTATTTAACAGTGCAGGCGATAAGTTATAAGAGTTCATGTGGTAACAAATAGCTTCGCAAGCGAGGAAAAAACTGACTAATATTTCCTCGCAGGCGCTGGGAACCGTTTGAGGGGTAATTCTAGATAGGTATCCTCTACCGATTTTCGGTTACGATTGAGTTCATGGGATCAAGGGTTCGAAAAAATCAGGGACAATGTAAGTGTCCGTGATTAACTTCGGAGACGTTGGCGGATCTTCTCCTTAACGGAAGAAATAAGGACGTCTGACGAAGATCATCTTCGCAAGTGTGGAGGGAAAACAGTTTGTCTGACGAAGATTAGGTTGGATTTGTGCCTGAGATTTACGGGATAATTTACTTCACAGGCGAGGGGAAATCGTCGCAGGACTGGTGGACAGACCTTTGCGAACGTCCCTAATTGACTGATGACGGTAACAAAGAGGTTCTGGAAATCGTAGACATTGTAACAATAGCTAATCACTTAACTTCATAAGTGAGCGGGTATGTTCGTCTTAGTATGATCTTCGTCTTAGACGAAAGAAATAAGGACGTCTGATGAAAATTCTTACTTCGCAGATGTAAAGGGAAAACAGTTTGTCTGACGAAGATTAACTTTTGTCTGAGATTTACAACACAGCCCAGAGGGATTCAATTATGACGATGATTAAATTCTCAGATATTGAAGACAATTTGTCTAAAAGAATTTTCATTTTTTTAAACAAACCTTTTGACCTTCGAAGTATCAGGACTGGTAGAAGGATCTTTATCCACTCCCCAAAAAAAACGGACGATGGTATGAAAAGGATTTCTGAAATCGTGGACATTTTAGCACTGGCCTTGCGGTGGATCGCTTTCATTGGAGGGCGAAGAAATGCGGTAGTCTGACGAAAATTAAATTCACTCGCTAGAGGGCTAGTTTTCCTGATGAGGATAACCTTCGAAAGACAGTGTCAAGCTTGACCAAAACTTATTTTGCTGGCAACATTCACACATGACGAACATTAACTTCACACTCGAGAGGGAATGTTTGTCTCACAAAGAATTACATACAGATGAGGAAGAGTATCAGTTCGTTTAACAAGGATTAGTTTTTCAGGCGAGTAAGTATAGTCTGGTGTGTGGCAAAAAAAAAAATTGGCGAAAGGCATGAGGATAACTTTATTGGACAAAAATTTACTTCTTGGGCCCAGGTGGACGTCCGATGGATCAATACTAACTTTGCATTTCAATGACACTTATTTATTCTAAACAACGATCCTCTGGTGACTTACGGTTGTGAAGTATTGAGGACATATGTACGGTCGAAGGTTCTGGAAATCATGGACATTGGCTCTGCCGTTGATCGCTCTAATTGCAGAGCGTTGGATTGACGAAGATTGATTTCAGTGTCGTGGACGGATCATTAACTAAAGAACATTTCAATACACAGATGGAAGAAAGAAGGACATCTGACGAAGATGAAAATCGAAGGGAGGAGGTGAAAGTAGTTTGCCTGACGAAGATAAACTTTATACGCGGAGAGGAAAAGGAGTTCGTCTGGCGAAAAATAACTTCATCCATGTCTTCTAAAGATTTAATTCAAAATCGCCGCAGCTGTTTGTCTGATCTAGTTTTATGATGATTAAAATGATCACTTCGTAAGGGGAGTTATTCTAGATAGCGATCTTCTTCCGAAGAATTCTAACTTCTAGCGTCCCTTCTCGAACTCTCCCAGCTTGCTGCTACTGCTTTCATACTCGTTGGAGCACAACACTACAAACCCACACATCTCCACTTATGCGCTTTACAGACTATCAGTTATTCCGGACGGAATGTCGGTGTTTGTAAAGAATCTTACAGTGCGTCGGATCGATACGACTTGTCGGCGATGACTAAATAATCGGTAAATATGTTATCGATCCCATAAACATGCAGCAGTATCGATTATGCCTTCGGACTTAACTTATAATGTGCACAATATATGGGATATGTTCGACGCGAGCATTGTCGTCCGGAATAACTGATAGTCTGTAAAGCGCATAAGGGACATCTGATTAACACGCGGAATGTTACAGATATTCTCCTTAATTCATTCAATACCCGTTAGGTGGCGCCATCCTATCTATCTTTATTTTTAATAGGAAACTATCGCCGACCGATTCTCCTAGTTTGCCTTGCTGCTAATGCTTGTGTAACCATTGGAGTACAACGCTCCATGTCATAGAGACCAATAATAGCTCGAGAAATATACTTAATTGGCTTTGGCCAAATTGAACAATCATTGAGCTGACTCAAAAACCACTGTGTATAATTCTTCCAATAGGCCTTTTTTGAATTGAACATCTATCTATTGACTACTATGACACGATTACCACATGAGGACAACCGGTCTGATATACGGCCAATATGGTATTTTATTTGGAATTTCATGGAGAACCTATTCTGTTTGGGGAGGGACAGCAGCTATTCCATGGCATGGTCAACTGAATAAGTGCTTGAACATTTAGTTGGGGTTTTTGTGTGTGTGCTCCATGAAATGAACTAAATCCTGTGCGTGTGTGTGTGTTGGTCCACTAGCCAGCCACAAGGACAATCAAACTTCGAATGAAAATCACTTCAAATCCATTTTACACCGTCCACAAAAAGTGATTATGCTTGGTGAACACTTGATTAGATCTTAAATTTCAGTTGCTGCTTCTGGTCTTGTTTTTTCAAATTCGATATGGGGATTATTGGGAGAGTTATATGCGAGTGCTAGTCCAATTGTGTGTGTTACCGTGTGTCCGAGGATGGTGGGTTTTTGATTTGGTAATTTTCGTCCATTTGCATTGGCAATGGGAGTACTTGCATAAATTTCATATGCTTTGGAGATGTAACATTCGTTCCCTGTTGATTGCTTACATTTAGTCTCATTTGACCAGATTTTTTGATTACATTTGTTTATGGTCTTTCGAGTATTTCAATTATTGTGAATTGAGTTTTCAGACAGCTGGTTGGTTGAAGGAACATAGATAACGAATCTTGTGGAGTAAAATTAGAAATTTCAAGATTATTAAGGAGGGAGAGCAGCACACAAAGTTTTGTAACGTGGTTTTTTCCTCGGCTGAAATAAGCTAAGTCGTCTGCAGGGTCTCTGTAAGGACCCTGCAAACCTTTCGGAATAAAAAAACAAGTATTTATTCTCTCTCTCTCTCTCTCTCTCTCTCTCTCGAGTAAAATGTTAATTTATTTGGTTTTAGTGATTGAAACTTTTTTATAATCTATTGGTGTGATATATGACAATATCTCCAATATGGTCAGGATTTGTTTGGACCAGGCATTTGGGATGTCATCAATTTGCAGATAATCGGGAACTGATATCTTCGCTGAGATAAAAGAGAAATTCAGTTCATAGATAATCGGTAGGTTATAAGAATTTCGTTTCGTTGTTTGCATGATGGTTGGCATTTTCTGAGAGATTCTGTTCGTTGGTGAGAACATCGGTTTCTTGATGATCAGTATTTGATAAGAAGTTGTTTCGTTGATGATCGGCAAGGGACGTGAACGTCGGTTCGTAGAGATTCGTAATTTATGAGAAATTCAGTTTGCTAATGATCGGTCGTCGATCAGAAATTCAGTGTGTTAATGATCAGTAGTGATGAAAACGTCGGTTCATCCACATTCATGTGAAATCGGTTCGTTGATCACTAGTTCAAGAAGACTTCGTTTGGTTGACGGTTCATTGATGATCAGAGACCGAAATCGTTCGAAGATAGATAATTGGTCGTGGCTTAGGTTAGGTTAAAGTGGCAGCCCGATTAAGATTCAGGCTCACTCAGACTATTCAGTCCACATTAACTAACATAAAAGTACCTATTACATATGGACACTTCTAGTTTTAACCGCTGAACCTTCTCGATTATTTTCTTCTGTTGAACCAACCAGATTGTTCCAAAAACATTAGCAGACTGCTTAAGTTAACGTTTTCCAGGTCCGCCAGTAATCTTATTTGCTTACGCCTTACACCAAATGCAGGACACTCACACAAGATGTGTTTTATTGATTCCTTTTCCTTCGCATCATGACAGCTCATACAATAGTCATTATACTTCGCACAAATAGTTTTTGCAAAATCGCCTATCAGGCAGCGACCCGTTATAGCAGATATCAGGAGTGATATCTGAAGCCTTGAGAACACTAGCATATCTAGTGTGCGGTTTAAGTTTAAATGGGGCCATATTTGCTTGGTGTCGTTACAACCCTTGCAATTCTCCCATCGAACATTTGCCATCATGACAGCCTTCTCACGCAGTAAGAGCTTGCAGGTAGCCAGAGGCATACCAACAGATTCTAGTTCCCCTGGAATATGTAAGGTAGTTTCTAGCCTTGCTAGCTCATCTGCTTCGCAGTTCCCCGGTATGTTCCTATGGCCAGGCATCCATATTAGGTGAATATTGTGCTGCTCATTGAGAGATTTGCGGCAGTCGATGGCCGTTTTCGAGTTGAGGAACACAGAGTCCAAGGATTTTATTGCAGCTTGACTGTCTGAGTATATATTAATGCCAATATTGCTTGGACCATTACTTCTCAGCCAATTCACAACTTCTCTTATTGCTAATATTTCAGCCTGAAAAACATTACAGTGATCAGGTAATCTTTTCGCTATTCGAAGTTCCAGATCTTTAGAATATACTCCGAAACCCACTTGTTAATCCAATTTGGAGCCATCAGTGTAGAAATCTATATATCTTTTATTCCCCGGGGTCCGTGTACACCACGCCTCACAGCGTAATCCACTACGTTAGGCATATCTGGCATTATTTTGAGGACCGAACTGTGACCGTAACTTTTTTCCGACCACAGCGATAGCTCGCGTGGCTTGGTAGTTTGGTTCATTAACGATTGGAAGCTGTGTATTCGTCGATTTGTAGGTGATCGGGAACTGCTGATGAGATCTTCGGATTTCAGACGGCCATGAGTTTAGATCTTAGGCTTAGCTATAGTGACAGCCGGATATTTCAGTCTCACTTAGATTATTGAGTCCATTACGATACCACAGTGATGAACTTCTCTGTTATCACTGAGTGATGCTCGATTCTATTAAGCTCAATGACAAGAGACGTCCTTTTTGTAGCCCATTCCGCACAGGATTGCTTTGAAACACACAATGGATAATCCACCGCTGAAAATACTTGGATCTGGGATTGAACCAGTTACCATTTGCTAGTGTTGTTACATTTGAGTGCTGCATAAGGGGTGTGGTATCAATTTCGGTATCAGTAGTGGTGCGATAGTCGTCCGGGATCGCTAGTCGTCGGTTACAGTCGGTTTTAGCATTACTGACTACTATCATGCAAACTACTCTACTACCGCATCTATGAGCGAACTGTGGCTACGAAGGTTTAAGTGGGCGAACTGTAGGCCAGAAGGTTTTAGTGGTAGAACTGTAGTTCCGAAGGTTTCTGTGGTGGAACTGTAGGCCGGCAGTCCCGAAGGTCCCAGTGGTGGAAATGTTGGTCCGAAGATCTCTGTGGTGGAACTGTAGGCCTGCAGGTTCATCTATGATCGGAGGCGGCATTCGTTGAAAGGAAGTTGATTGGTCGTTATTGAGTAGTTCGATTTGTTGACGATTAGCAATTTGTATATTATTTGATTTGTAAGCGATCTTCAGATTTTAGACTGTCTTAGACTTAGGTATAGTGGCAGCCCGATATCTGTCCATTGTGATACCACTTTGATGACCTTCTTTCATTTCTCTGAGTGCTGCCCGATTCTATGTTTAGCTCAATGACAAGGTACTTCCTTTTTACAGCCGATTCCGAACGACATTGCGGTGAAAACAAATAAGAGAAGCTTTGAAACACTCATAAATGCCACCACCCACTGAAAATTATTTGGTGTTTGATCGCAACTGAGATTGAACCCATAACCATGTGTCAGTGCTACTGACTTCTAGCATGCAAACTACTCTACGAGCAAACTGTAGGTACGAAAGCCTCTGTGGTGAAATTTCCCGGCCGAAGGTCTCAGTGGGGGAAGTGTAAGCCTGAAGGTTTTAGTGATGGAAGTGTAGGCCCGAAGGTCTCAGTGGTGGAACTGTAGACCAGAAGGTTTATGGATGATAGGAGAGTGTATTCTTTGAAAGGTAAATGATTGGTCGTTGTTGAGTAGTTCGATTCGTTGACGAATGGTAAGTTGTTATTCGTCGGTTTGTAGGCACGGTTGCCACTCGTACCAAAAATAATCAACCAAAAAACCAAAAATCTACTAAACTTAAAAAAATTAATTTTATTTCATAAAAATTTTATTTATGTAGAAAACTTCGTCAAAAATTCATTTCTATGTGGTAATTCCGAAACGTGCTTCCATCCAACCATCTTGCAGTCTATAGGACTTTGCCCAAATAAATTTCACAAACATTATTTTCCTCTGTTGGTTAAGCTACTCTTGTAGTTTAGTCAACGCAATGCTTTTAAGTTGAGTTAAAGGAAATTTTGTAAAAATTTTATTTCTATAGAAAATTTCGTCAAAATTTTATTTCTATAAACAATTTTATCAAAATTTTATTTCTAAAGAAAAATTTTTCAACATTTTATTTCTATAGAAAATCTTGTCAAAATTTTAGTTCTATAGAAAAGTTTGTCAAAATTTTAGTTCTATAGAATATTTTTCAAAATTTTAGTTCTATATAAATTGTTTCCAAATTAAATTTTTGTAGAAAATTTTGTCAAAATTTTAGTTCAATAACAATTTTTGTCAAAATTTTAGTTCTATAAAAATTTTTGTCAAAATTTTATTTCTATAGAAAATTTTGTCAAATTTTTATTTCTATTAAAATTTTTGTCAACATTTTATTTTTATAGAAAATTTTTGTCAAAATTTTAGTTCTATAGAAAGTTTTGTCAAAATTTTGTGTCTATAGAAAATTTTGTCAAAATTTTATTTCTATAGAATATTTTGCCAAAATTTTATTTCTATAGAAAATTTTGTCAAAATTTTATTTCTATGGAAAATGTTGTAAAAATTTTATTTCTATAGAAAATTTTGTCGACATATTATTTCTATAGAAAATGTTGTCAAAATTTTATTTATATAGAAAATGTTGTCAAAATTTTATTTCTATAGAGAATTTTGTTAAAATTTTATTTCCATTGAACATTTTGTCCAAACTTTATTTTTATAGAAACTTTTGTCCAAATTTTATTTCTATAGAAAATTTTGTTAAAATTTTATTTCTATAGAGAATTTTGTTAAAATTTAATGTTTATAGAAAATTTTGTCAAAATTTTATTTCTTTAGAAAATTTTGTTAAAATGTTATTTCTGTAGCAAATTCTGTTAAAATTTTATTTCTATAGAATATTTTATCAAAATTTTATTTGTATAGAAAATTTTCTCAAAATTTTATGCTTATAGAAAATTTTGTCAAAATTTTATTTCTATAGAAATTTTGCCAAAATGTTATTTCTTAAGAAAATTTTGTCAAAAAAATTTTCTATACAAATATTTTGTCAAAATTGTATTGCTATAGAAAATTTTGTCAAAATGTTATTTCTATACAAAATTTTTGTCAATATTTTAGTTCTATAGAAAGTTTTGTCAAAAATTAACTTCTATAGAATTTGTTTTCAAAATTTTATTTCTATATAAATTTTTTCGAAATTTTTTTCTATGTAATTTTTTTTCCAAATTTTATTTCTATAAAGATTTTTGTCAACATTTTATTTCTATACAAAATTTTGTCAAAATTTTGTCAAAATTTTATTTCTATAGAAAATTTTTGTCAAAATTTTAGTTCTATAGAAAGTTTTGTCAAAACTTTATTTCTAGAAAATTTTGTCAAAATTTTATTTCTACAGAATATTTTGTCAAAATGTTATTTCTATAGAAAATTTTGTCAAAATTTTATTTCTATAGAGAATTGTGTTAAAATTTTATTTTTATAGAGAATTTTGTTAAAATTTAATGTTTATTGAAAATTTTGTCAAAATTATATATCTATAGAAAATTTTGTCATCATTTTATTTCCATAGAAAATGTTGTAAAAATTTTATTTCTATAGAGAATTTTGTTAACATTTTATTTCTATAGGTTTTTTTTAAATTTTATTTCTTTAGACAAATTTGTCAAAATTATATTTCTATTTGTCAAAATTTTATTTCTATTGAACATTTTGTCAAAATTTTATTTCTATAGAATCTTTTGTCCAAATTTTATTTCTATAGAAAATTTTACCATAATTTTATTTCTAAAGACAATTTTGTCAAATTTTTATTTCTATACAAAATGTTGTCAAAATTTTATTTCATTAGAGAATTTTTTTAAAATTTAATTTCTATAGAGAATTTTGTTAAAATTTTATGTTTATAGAAAATTTTGTCAAAATTTTATGTCTATAGAAATTTTGTCAACATTTTATTTTTTAGAAAATTTTTACAAAATGTTATTTATGTAGAACATTTTGTCAAAATTTTATTTCTATATATTATTTGTTAAAATATTATTTCTATAAAAATTTTTTGTCAAAATTTTATTTCTATAGAAGCTTTTGTCCAAATTTTATTTCTATAGAAAATTTTGCCAGAATTTTATATCTATAGAAAATTTTGCCAAAATTTTATTTCTATAGATTTTTTTTTTTAATTTTATTTCTAAAGAAAGTTTTATTTCTATTGAAAATTTTGCCAAAATTTTGTTTCTATAGCAAATTTTGTCAAAATTTAATTCCTGTAGAAAATTTTGTCAACATATTATTTCTATAGAAAATGTTGTCAAAATTTTATTTCTATAGACAATTTTGTTAAAATTTTATTTTTATAGATTTTTTTTAATTTTATTTCTATAGAAAATTTTTTTAAATTTTGTTTCTATACAAAATTTTGTTAAAATTTTATTTCTATAGAAAATTTTGTCAAAATTTTATTTCTATACAAGATTTTGTCAAAATTTTATTTCTATAGAAAATTTAGTCAAAATTTTAGTTCTACAGAAAATTTTGTCAAAACTTTACTCTTATAGAATTTGTTTTCAAAATTTCATTTCTATACAAATTTTTTCCAAATTTTATTTATGTAAAAAATTTTGTCAACATTTTATTTCTATACAAAATATTGTCAAAATTTTATTTCCCTAGAAAATTCTTATATAATTTTATTTCCACTGAAAATTTTGTCAACATTTTATTTCTATAGAAAATTTTGTCAAAATTTTATTTCTATACAAGATTTTGTCAAAATTTTATTTTAATAGAAAATTTTGTCAAAATTCTATTTCTATGGAAAATTTGTCAAAATTTTATTTCGTTAGAAAATTTTGTCAAAATTTTATTTCTATAGAAAATTTTGTCAAAATTCTATTTCTATGGAAAATTTGTCAAAATTTTATTTCTATAGAAAATTTTGAAATTTTTGTCAAAATTTTAGTTGTATTTCAAAATTCTATTTCTATGGAAAATTTGTCAAAATTTTATTTCGTTAGAAAATTTTGTCAAAATTGTTATTTCTATAGAAAAATTTGGCAAAATTTTATTTCTATAGAAAATTTTGTCAAAATTTTATTTCTATAGAAAATTTTGTCAAAATTCTATTTCTATGGAAAATTTGTCAAAATTTTATTTCTATAGAAAATTTTGAAATTTTTGTCAAAATTTTAGTTGTATTTTGTCAAAACTTTACTTCTATAGAATTTTTTTTTCAAAATTTTATTTCTATATAAATTTTTTCCAAATTTTATTTATGTAAAAAATTTTGTCAACATTTTATTTCTATACAAAATTTTGTCAAAATTTTATTTCTATAGAAAATGTTGTCAACATTTTATTTCTGTAGAAAATTTTGTCAAAATTTTAGTTCTATAGAAAATATTGTCAAAATTTTATTTCTATAGAAAATTTTGTCAAAATTTTAGTTCTTTAGAAAATTTTGTCAAAACTTTACTTCTATAGAATTTTTTTCAAAATTTTATTTCTATATAAATTTTTTCCAAATTTTATTTATGTAAAAACTTTTATCAACATTTTATTTCTATACAAAATTTTGTCAAAATTTTATTTCTATAGAAAATGTTGTCAAAATTTTATTTCTATAGAAAATTTTGTCAAAATTTTATTTCTTTTAAAAGTTCTGCCAAAATGTCTTTTTTTTTTTGAAAAGTTGCAATTTATATGGATGCAAATGGGCATCCATATAAATCGATCCCCAGAATCTGGCTTACGAAATCTCTTTAAGGAGCAAATTTCATCCGTTGGTTTGCGATGTTCTTAGTAGAGGCTATATAAAATTCGGTCTACCTTTGTTGCCCATACACCCTTGATCATTATAAATGTCACGACAAATGTCCGCAAATGTCCAAATTTTATGGCAATCATCAATAACTAATATAACGCTAAAACGAATATCCTTTAGATGACTCATCAATGCAATGCTGTATGATTCTTCAAACAGCCAAATCATTCGTTACAATTCAATGAATAAAGAAAATGGACATTAAATGGACAAAACCTCGTCTCACCCCCCTAAGAAGTAGCTCCATATGCTCCATCGTTTCTATAGCAAATCCTCCCAGATAAATGGTCCACGGAAGTGTTATAAAAATATTTAACATGCATTGAGTTTTTTATGACCAATGCTATGGTCCCCATATTAAATGATGCCACACAAAAAAATCGTATTCCACAAATGAAGGGTATTTCTTATGAGAGTATTATGCAAAATCATGTTGCCAAATAACATCGAAAATCACCAAATGACTTTTGATAACAAATACATTTAACAGGACATCAAGGGACATGACCAAATCAATAGGTAGCCTGAATGTGTACAATAGCATCGGTGGTCATAAAAATCATTCGTGTTTCTCCCTAGATGGACGGACACGCCACTAAAGTTGTGATGAGAAAAGTAGAATGGTTAAGTTACTTAAAATACTTAACAACTCATACATTTCTAATATCTCTGGCATATAAAAAACGCAAATATATTCGAGATTCACTAGAACAAACTCTAAGAAAAAACAGAAGCTGCAAGCCATCACAGTGAAGGTAAAGAGGGGCCTTTTTGAATATGAACAAGTATATACGGCCGTAAGTTCGGCCAGGCCGAAGCTTATGTACCCTCCACCATGGATTGCGTAGAAACTTCTACTGAAGCCGATGGCAAGGTATCTTAAAACTTCCCAACA
The DNA here is from genome assembly GCF_050003625.1 of Haematobia irritans. Lineage (NCBI taxonomy): Eukaryota > Metazoa > Arthropoda > Insecta > Diptera > Muscidae > Haematobia > Haematobia irritans. The sequence continues at coordinate 33,411,056 of NC_134398.1, forward strand.
ACGTAATATATACCACATAGTCCATACGTGGTATATATTAAACTACAAAAGGGCCGATTAAATACGTATATAATTAAGTTTCTATAGAAATAAAATTTTTACAAAATAAAATTTTGGCAACATTTTCTATAGAAGTAAAATTTTGACAAAATTTATCCAAATAAAATTTGGAAAAAATTTTCTATATAAATTAAATAGAAATAATATAGAAATAAAATTTTGTCAAAATTATCTATAGAAATAAAATTTTGACAAAATTTTCTATAGAAATACATTTTTGGCCAAATTTTCTATAGAAATAAAATTTTGACAAAATGTTCTATAGAAATAACATTTTGACAATGTTTTCTCTAAAAATAAAATTTTGGTAGATTATTTTTGGCTCGAGTGGCAACCATGATTATGAACCGATATAGACCAATTTTTGTGCGATTGGGGATCGGCTATATATAACTATAGACCGATATGGACCAATTTTGGCATGGTTATTAGCGGCCTTATACTAACACCACGTTGCAAATTTCAACCGGATCGGATGAATTTTGCTCCTCCAAGAGGCTCCGGAGATCAAATCTGGGGAACGGTTTATATGGGGGCTATATATAATTATCGACCGATATGGACCAATTCTTGCGTGTTTTAAAATTTCAACTGGATCGGATAAATTTTGCTCCTCCAAGAGGCTCCGGAGGACAAATCTGGGGATCGATTTATATGGGGGCTATACATAATTATGGACCGATGTGGACCAATTTTTGCATGGTTGTTAGAGACAATATACTAACACCATGTACCAAATCTTAGCCGGATCGGATGAAATTTGCTTCTCTTAGGGTAATCGCAAGCCAAATTTGGGGGTCCGTTTATATGGGGGCTATACGTAAAAGTAAACCGATATGGACCAATTTTTGCATGGTTGTTAGAGACCATATACTAACACCATGTACCAAATTTCAGCCGGATCGGATGAAATTTGCTTCTCTTAGAGCAATCGCAAGCCATATTTGGGGGTCCGTTTATATGCACGCAAAAAAATAATTCTTTCCCCCCAAACGAAATTTTAGACAAACAAAGTTCGTTTCTCTTTTGCTTTTCGTTGAAAGGAAGTGTATTTGGAAGAAAAGTATATACTTTTTGTGATAAACGTTTATTTTTTTCAAGGATGTAAAAACAATTTCATAAAGACTACCTCAAAAAAATTTTTTTCTAGCTAATTGCATTTTCCCTCACATCTTTCTCACTTCCACGAAGTTTTTTAGTTATTAGCACCTTTTTCTGTAATACAAACAATGTAGAAGAAATTATACGATTTTATAAATTTTAAAATTTTTTTTACCTTTCGCCTGGACGGAGAATCGAACCGCGGACCATGTACTTTGTAAGCCAACACACTAACCACTGAGCTATGTACCTGTTATGGTCATCAATAGATAAATATCCATATAAGTTATATTTATATAGCATAGCTTGCGGCGCCCACGAGCCGATTAAACAAAGTTTATTTAACAGAAAAATACATTTAGTTGGGCACCGTGGAGCAGTGGTTGCTACGTCCGACTTGTATGCCAAGGGTCGTGGGTTCGATCCCTACTTCGACCAAAGTTTTTTTTGTTTTTTTTTTTTACATATATTCCAGATATGGTCGGAAGATTCCGAAAAAATGTTCAACATTACATTCTACTATATTAAATTTTTACTATGAACTTTAAAATGTGTCTTATTAAAGACCTAAAGTCAGAAAAGAACAGTGTTTGATATAAACGAAATGGACTGTGTTGTTGGTTCAAAAATAACTTTTTTTATTGAAAAAATAAAAATTTTGTAACAAACGAATTTTTTTGGTGATAAAAGTGTATACTTTTCGAAGCAATTCAAAAAACTCTAACAAAAGAAAAACGTTTTCGGTAGACGTTTTCCAAACGTTTTTTTTTCTTTGCGTGTGGGGGCTATACGTAAAAGTGGACCGATATGGACCAATTTTTGCATGGTTGTTCGAGACCATATACGAACACCATGTACCAAATTTCAGCCGGATCGGATGAAATTTGCTTCTCTTAGAGCAATCGCAAGCCATATTTGGGGGTCCGTTTATATGGGGGACCGATATGGCCCATTTTCAATACCATCCTGCCTACATCAATAACAACTACTTGTGCCAAGTTTCAAGTCGATAGCTTGTTTCGTTCGGAAGTTAGCGTGATTTCAACAGACGGACGGACGGACGTACGGACGGACGGACATGCTCAGATCGACTCAGAATTTCACCACGACCCAGAATATATATACTTTATGGGGTCTTAGAGCAATATTTCGATGTGTTACAAACGGAATGACAAAGTTAATATACCCCCATCCTATGGTGGAGGGTATAAAAAGGCAACTTTGACATGAAGACAGTTGGTAGAATTCTACCAAAAATGGTACATTTTTGACATTTTGGTAGATTGATAGAATTCTCGATGCTTTTGGTAGATTTTTCTCTCCAAATTAAAGGTACTTCATAAATTTTCTATAGAAATAAAATGTTGACAACATTTTTTATAGAAAAAATGTTGACCAAATTTTCTATAGAAACAAAAATTTGACAAAATTTTCTATAGAAATAAAATATTGACAAAGTTTTCTAAAGGCATAAATTTTTCTATAGAAATAAAATTTTGATAAAATTTTCTAAAGACATAAAATGTTGACAAAATTTTCTCAATGTGGAAACTTCAAGCCCGAATATCTCATAGCTAGAATTGCCAGCCAAAAGTGTTGGAACTGCAGGCACCCAAAAATCAGTGCTAGATCTGAAGAGCTGAAGGAAACTGTACATAGAAAAAATTACATTCCATACACGCAAAGAAAAAAAACGTTTGGAAAACGTGTACCGAAAACGTTTTTCTTTTGTTAGAGTTTTTTGAATTGCTTCGAAAATTTTAAACTTTTATCACCAAAAAAATTCGTTTGTTACAAAATTTTTATTTTTTCAATAAAAAAAGTTAATTTTGAAATAACAACACAGTCCATTTCGTTTATATCAAACACTGTTCTTTTTTGACTTTAGGTCTTTAATAAGACACATTTTACAGTTCAAAATTTAATATAGTACAATGTAATGTTGAACATTTTTTCGGAATCTTCCGAATATATCTGGAATATATGTAGAAAAAAAAAAAAACAAAAGCAAAAAAAAAACTTTGGCCGAAGCAGGGATCGAACCCACGACCCTTGGCATGAGAGTCGGACGTAGCTACCACTGCTCCACGGTGCCAAACTAAATGTTTGTTTCTGTTAAATAAACTTTGTTTATTCGGTTCGAGGGCGCCGCAAGCTATGCTATATAAATATAACTTATATGGATATTTATCTATTGATGACCATAACAGGTACATAGCTCAGTGGTTAGTGTGTTGGCTTACAATGTGCATGGTCCGCGGTTCGATTCTCCGTCCAGGCGAAAGGTAAAAAAAATTTTAAAAATTTATAAAATCGTATAATTTCTTCTACATTGTTGGTATTACAGGAAAAGGTGTTAAGAACTAAAAATCCTCGTGGATGTGAGAAAGATGTGAGGGACAATGCAATTAGCAAGAAAATAATGTTTTTTTTTGAGCTAGTCTTTATGAAATTGTTTTTACATCCTGGAAAAGAATAAACGTTTATCACAAAAAGTATATACTTTTCTTCCAAATACACTTCCTTACAGCGAAAAGCAAATGAGAAACGAACTTTGTTGGTCTAAAATTTCGTTTGGGAGGAAAGAATTATTTTTTTGCGTGTAGTCGTGAACGGACGGTGATAAAATGAAACGGAAACGTTTGACAAAAAATCAAAACGGAATGTTCACATTTCGTCCACGGGCGTTCACGATTTCATGAACGGCATTCGTTTTTCTTTGGCCATGAAAAGTCTTAAATAATCGTTACACGTTAGCAACTCCTTCTGTGGTGCAATGCGCTATGGCGACGGTTAACGCGTATGGTGCAGAAAACACAGATTCGAGTCACGCTAGCGGAATTTTTTTTTTAATTTTGTTTATATAACGTTTTCAGATCATGAACGCTGGTTGTTGTTTTCACAACGCATGGTGTCATTTCATCGTTGTCAGATTGACACCGCCTGTTCACAGTTTGACTCCACATGTGTGTTGATTCACTTTCATGAATGAATCGTTTTGAAATGAGCACGGCGTGCATGATTTGTTCTATGAGTGTAGGGTCAAAAGTCTGAGTCTGAGTCACGATAAGAGAGAAGTTCACCAATGTGGTATCACAATGGACTGAATAGTCTAAGTGAGCCTGATACATCGGGCTGCCACCTAACCTAACCTTCAATTTGCATTTAAAAAAACTGAACACCCCTCATTTTGAAGGTGTGTGTAGAATGTTGCTCCTATTTGATTTTGGAATTCACTCTTCAGTTGTCAAAATGCCGTCCAAGCAAGAAGAGCAGCGTATCAAAATTTTGCTCGAGCATCGCGAAAATCCGAGCTACTCGCACGCAAAGCTGGCAAAATCGCTAAAAGTTGCCAAATTAACCGTTACAAATGTAATTAAAGTGTTTGGGGAACGTTTGTCGACAGCCAGGAAGTCTGGATCGGGGGGAAATCGAAAACCGGAAGCCGCTGAGACGACAAAGAGAGTTGCCGGTAGTTTCAAGCGAAACCCTAACCTCTCTCTTCGAGATGCCGCAAATAAGCTGGGTGTATCGTCTACAACCGTGCATCGAGCCAAAAAACGAGCCGGACTATCGACTTACAAGAAGGTAGTGACTCCAAATCGCGATGATAAACAAAATACGACGGCCAAAGCGCGATCCCGGAGGCTGTACACGACGATGCGGACGAAGTTTGACTGCGTGGTAATGGACGACGAACCTACGTCAAAGCCGACTACAAGCAGCTTCCGGGACAGGAGTTTTATACGGCAAAAGGAAGGGGAAAGGTAGCAGATATTTTCAAGCACATAAAACTGTCAAAGTTCGCAAGAAATATCTGGCAAGCCATCTGTACCTGTGGCTTTAAAAGCAGCATTTTCATTGCTTCCGGGACTGTCAACCAAGAAATTTACGTGAAAGAGTGTTTGAATAAAAGTCTACTGCCTTTCCTGAAGAAACACGGTTGTTCCGTACTGTTTTTGGCCGGATTTGGCATCTTGCCATTACGGTAAAAAGGCTATGGAGTGGTACGCCGCCAACAACGTGCAGGTGGTTCCCAAGGACAAGAACCCTCCCAACACGCCAGAGCTCCGCCCAATTGAGAAATACTGGGCTATTGTCAAGCTGAACCTAAAGAAGACCAAAAAACTGCTAAGGACGAGCAGCAGTTCAAGGCAAACTGGCTTTCTGCGGCGGAGAAGGTGGACAAGGTGGCTGTACAAAATCTGATGGCAGGTGTCAAGCGTGAGGCCCGGCAATTCGGATTTGGAAAAGCAAAAGCCTAACTGAATACTTTTCCTGGATTTTATACTAATTGAACTTGAAAAAGAAATTTAATTTGATTTTTTAAATAAACGATTTCACCGATTTACACGCGTTTTCACTTGACCAAATTTTGACCGTATCACTCTTTATAGGAGTAAATTTTCAAATCCGGAACTATAGGTTAGGTTATGTGTGGAAAGCCTGTTATTTTAGCCTCAGCCCATGATGATACCTCAGGCGGTGGACTACTCTCTCATCAATGTTCGCTGCCCGATTAAATTTTATAGCTCAATCACAAGGGACCTCGAAAGAGCCCGAAAGAAATTTCTCATGACGTTGAAACTATTTAGAAAAGCTTTAAACATTCAGAGAAATGATAAACCACTGCTGAATTTTTTTGGTATGTAAGGCGAAGATCTCAGTATAGGAATTGTCTGTCCAAAGGTCTCCGATGGAAATCTGTAGACCTATAAGTTCCCAGTGTGGAAACTGCAGAAGGTCTCAATGTGAGAATTTATTTGTTTGGTCGAAACTAGGATTGAATCTATGACCCTTTGTATACAAGTTAGTAGCTCTCGTGCTGTATCCATAATCCAGGCAGGCTAGAACGTCCTATGTGGGAACTGCAGATCTGTGGGGGATCTGTAGGTCTATAAGTTTCCAGTGTGGAAATTGTAGACCCGAAGATCTCTATATGGGAACTACATACCCGATGTTGGAATTTCTTATTGTTGGCACTACTAGGCCCGTAAACCTCAGTGCTGGAACAATAAGCACGAATACGCGCCCATTGAGAGCAATGGATGAATTGTGTGAGCGTAGGACCCAATTTAAGAACTGTTTGCCTGGAGTTCTCAGTAGTGGAACTGTAGGCCTGGAAATATCTATATTGGTACTCTATACCTCAGTGGGGGAACTGTAAGAGTGAAAATCTCAGAAATTGCAGGTCTGAATATCTCTGTGGGGGATCTGTAGGTTTATAAGTTCTCAATGCGGAAACTGTGGGCCTTAATCTGTCAATATAGGATTCGCAGGTCCGAAAGTTCCAATGTGGGAAATGAGGGCCCGAAGACCTATGTTAGGGAACTTTAGACCCGCAAATCTCTATCTTCAATCTGCAGCTCTAAAGGTCTCTGTGGGGGATATGTAGGTCTATAAGTTTTCAATGCGGAAACTGTGGGCCTGAATATGTCAATGTAAGATTCGCAGAGCCGAAAGTTCCAATTTATTAAATGAAATCTCGAAGGTATCATTGATGGAATTGGATGCTCAAAGTTGATAGTACTGGAACTGCAGGCCCGCAACTATAAATGCTGGAACGGTATACTCAAAAATCTCAGTTCTAAAACTGTAGATTCAAAGGGGATGGACTATAGGGGCACAAATCTTTATATAGAAATTACATATCCGAAGTTCTTAGAGGTAGAATTTTAAGCCCGAAGGTCTATGTAAGGTAATGGCCTGAAAGTTTCAGTGTATAAACTGTAGACCTGAAGGCCATGGTGTGGCAACTACAGACCTCGAAGGCCATATAGCGTTTTCTTTTCTTGTAAAAAATGCGCACCTTTATTACATTTGGCCAGGAAAATCTACTTATTAGGTTCTTTTCTAAAAAAAAGAAACAGACCAAAGTGCGAAAAATTCAAATTCTGTTGTGAAAATAATGCCACGCCTAGAGGCAAATTGCGGGCATTTTCAGCACTGCCGACAAACGAGAGTGTTGCGATTGCCCTGTTTCCTTCTTTGAGTTCTTTTCTGCCCGCTGAAATGATAGCATTTGTCTAGGTTGCTGGCTACATATTAAAAATGCGCCTATGTACAGACAAAATAAAGACAAAGCACTTTTTTTCAGAAAATAAAACACCATTAGTGTTGCAACTGTAATACTGAAGGTCTCAGTGGAGACTGTAGCTCAAAAGGAAATATCTCAATTGCCCAGCTTTTCCTGGGGTTTTTCCGACCATGGCTTTTATGCCTCGGGCCATTCATAAAGAGAAGTAATATGATCACTCCGGAGAATGTCTAACATGTTATACCCAAAATTCAATAAAAAAATGTTCCACATTCCCCATCTTCGAGGTTTCTCTGGATGTAGGATGTGGAAAATCTGTTACCTGTTTTGTGATATTTGGAGGAAACGTCCTCCTTGTTCCTTATTCGTTTTCAGAAAACATAAAAAACTGGGCTTATTCTTCCATAACCACGCTCAAGGATGGCCATTTCGATATAGATTTAGCTGGCGAATGTAATATTTCTTTGTTGATGAAGGCCCCACAATCAGGCTCGTATCATGTATCACCCTATACCATATACTTTCAAATGTTTATATGGTTGACTTGACCATATGTTGGCATTTAAAGTACTTTCCGGTAAAACTCACACACATGCCGGACTAACATAGTCAACTCACGTTTGGTATTTTCTGCTTACCATTGTTGGCTTAGATGTTTGATACTTCTTCTTCTCCTTTTCATCTCCTACCCTTTTCATCAGCCACCTTCATAGATTTCTATCAAAATTAGAAATCAAGATTGCTTAACGTAACTTATGCGTGCGTAAGGAATTCGTAGTATCATCATCCAGATATTCACATCGACATTCATTGATGATTTCGGAGCAAATGAGATACCGATTAGAATATTAAGTTGGCTTCAATTCATGCAATTGTCTAAGATGGAAGAAAATATATAATCAATAGATATGGTCAGAGATATAAATCTTTAATAAGGATTTGTTGATGATCTGAAGGCATTTTTTTTGAGAAGATGATATCAATTGAATTAATGAAGAGATTTTTGTATAGAATGTGAGCTTTAAGATTTTGTAAAATTTTTTAAATTCAGAAAGATCAGTAGACTTGAGCAGCTCCCTTGCTGCAAAATTTTATAGCTAATAAATTCCACTTCCCATTAAATGTTATCTTATTTTTTATACCCACCACCATAGAATGGTGACGGGGGTATAATAAGTTTGTCATTCCGTTTGTAACACATCGAAATATAGATTTCCGACTATATAAAGTATATATATTCTTGATCAGCGAGAAATTCTAAGACGATATAACGATGTCCGTCTGTCCGTCTGTCTGTCTGTTGTAATCACACTTCAGTCTTCAATAATGAAGCAATCGTGCTGAAATTTTGCACAAACTCGTCTTTTGTCTACAGGCAGGTCAAGTTCGAAGATGGGCTATATCGGTTCAGGTTTTGAAATAGTCCCCATATAAACCGACCTCCCGATTTGGGGTTTTGGGCTTATAGAAATCGTAGTTTTTATCCAATTTGCCTGAAATTTGAAATCTAGAGGTATTTTATGACCATAAAGAGGTGTGCCAAAAATGGTGAGTATCGGTCCATGTTTTGGTATAGCCCCATATAGACCGATCTCCCGATTTTACTTCTTGGGCTTATAGACACCGCAGTTTTTATTCAATTTACCTGAAATTGGAAATCTAGAGGTATTATAGGACCACAAAAACGTGTGCCAAAAATTGTGAGTATCGGTCCATATTTTGGTATAGCCCCCATATAGACCGATCTCCCGACTTTACTTCTTGGGCTTATAGAAACCGCAGTTTTTATTCAATTTACCTAAAATTGGAAATCTAGAGATACTGTAGGACCACAAATACGTGTGCCAAAAATTGTGAGTATAGGTTCATGTTTTGGTATAGCCCCATATAAAACGACCTCCCGATTTGGGGTCTTGGTCTTATAGAAACCGTAGTTTTTATCCAATTGGTCTGAAATTGGAAATCTAGAGGTATTATAGGACCACAAAGACGTGTGCCAAAAATTGTGAGTATCGGTCCATATTTTGGTATAGCCCCCATATAGACCGATCTCCCGATTTTACTTCTTGGGCTTATAGAAACCGCAGTTTTTATTCAATTTACCTAAAATTGGAAATCTAGAGGTATTGTAGGACCACAAAGACGTGTGCCAAAAAGTGTGAGTATCGGTCCATATTTTGGTATAGCCCCCATATATACCGGTCTCCCGATTTTATTTCTTGGGCTTATTGAAACGGCAGTTTTTATTCAATTTACCTGAAATTGGAAATCTAGAGGTATTATAGGACCACAAAGACGTGTGCCAAAAATTGTGAGTATCGGTCCATGTTTAGGTATGGTTCCCATATAAAACGACCTCCCGATTTGGGGTCTTGGGCTTATAGAAACCGTAGTTTTTATCCAATTTGTCTGAAATTGGAAATCTAGAGGTATTTTAGGACCATAAACAGGTGTGCCGAAAATGGTGAGTATCGGTCCGTATTTTGGTATAGCCCCCATATAGACCGATTTCCGATTTTACTTCTTGGGCTTCTAGAACCCGAAGTTTTTATCCTATTGGCCTGAAATTGGAAATCTAGGTATTGGAGGTATTTTCGGGTCATAAAGAGGTGCGCCGAAAACGGTCAGTGTCGGTCCATATTTTAGTATAGCCCCCATAAGAACGATCTCCCGATTTAACTCATTGGGTTTCTAGAAACCGTAGTTTTTATCTGATTTGCCTGAAATTGTAAATATTCTGGTATTTTAGGCTCACAAAAACGTGTATCGGTTTAAGTTTTTATCGGTCCATTTGGTAATGCCTCCACATAGACCGACTTCACTTCTTGAAGCCATAGAAGGCGCGCTGATCATGAAAATTGCTTGAAACTCAATGTAAAATTTCAAGATTTTACTTCTACAGATTTAAGGTTTCAAATCAAGACGTTATTTTATAATTTTCTTGCACACTTACAAGAGATGTTAATGATTCCTCTAAAACTCAAACAAAAATGGTTCTTATAAATCCAGAATCTGATATAGTCCTCATAGATGAAATCTTTAAATTTATCTTCGGGAAGTGTCCTCAAGTCCTCAAGCCCTCCTGAAATTTCAAAGGAAACCCTAATATTTGGTTCATGGTGGTGGGTATTTAAGATTCGGCCCGGCCGAACTTAGTGCTGTATATACTTGTTTTTATTTCGATTTCTTACTGCAGTAATGCAACAACACGAAATTTATTTTTAGAAGCTATTTGTTGAATTCACCTAGTGGTGAACCGAAACATGTACAGTCTAGGCGTGTATAGATTTGTGTCTGGCATTTTCTTTTCAATGACTCTATTAATCAAGTTCCTTAATCTAATTTGTCCATAAAAGCTTGAATAATAAATGTAAATTTAAATTTTATTTCTATAGAACATTTTGTATAAATTTTATTTCTGTATAAATTTTTTACAAAATTTTATTTCCATAGAAAATTTTGTCAAAATGTTATTTCTATAGAAAATTTTGTCAGGATTTTATAGCTATAGAAGTATTTGTCAAAATTTTATTTCTATAGAAAATTTTGTCAATATTTTATTTCTATGGAAAATGTTGTCCAAATTTTATTTCTGTACCACAGTAGTGGTGAAGGGTATAAATATAAAAATTTGTGTAATTTCTGTATTAGACAATAAAACATAAACAAACGAAACCACAACGGATATATTGTTATAATACATGTTTTTTTAATTTTCCAAATAAATCCATATCTATTTATAATTCCTAATTATTAATTAAAAATTTTGCTTATTTGTTTTATTTGTATTAGCTCTATTGTTGTTTTATTTATTTATTGTTTTTTTTTTTTTGGTCTTCTCAAAAATTATTGCCAAAAAACCTAATTAAAACCTTAATTAAATATTCCATTTGCATTTGCAAATCGCTGTTGCAATATTTCCTAATTCTAATTTAAATGGATTGTATATGAGTTTAACAATAGGTTGCGTTAACGTTTAAATAAACAATTTAAAATCACCGATGGGTATAATGCCAAAATTTATGGTCATTTGAAAATTATTTTTCCCTAAACACTAACACATTATTTCATATTAACTATTATCGCTAAATACGAATGCAACAACAGCAAAAGCATCAGCATAAGCATCATTGGCATCTGCAATCGTTGTATCTATGAAACAAAAATCCCAATAATAACAACAACAAGAGAAATCAAATAATATCTGTAGTAGTTGCTCGATTGTTTTTTTTTTCGCCAAAAGAAAAAAAATTAAACAATCTAATAAAAATTGGTCACCAATTGTCCAACAATCATAAAATTCGATCAAAATGCGATTTTATAAATTTACGTTTGCAATAGTCACAAAAACTATTTGAATGCAAGCTTCAACACACATACACTCGAATATTGATATGCATGAATGCACTTTCTCCCCCATAGATGAACACCTTCACAAAACTGCATAAACAAAATAAACGGTTTCTCGTTTCCGATTTGTTTGTTGAGGTTCGAGTAAGAGAGAGAGAGAGGGTTTTGATTTTGCCTCATCTGCCTCATGTTAGATTAAGTGGGAGTAAAGTTTAGTGAGCTTGTGCACGTGTGTACATGAGTACACATTGGCACTAGAATAAATTGAGTGAAGTGTTGTTTGTTGGACTTTTGTGGCTTTTGATTATTTTCTGCCAAAAGTGTGATTATTGTAGTTGGTGTTATTGTTTTTGCTATTATTGATGTTTGCTCTATTGGGGCTTTCCAATAGACATAGCTAGAGGTGTATAACTAAAATCGGTAATCAACAACAAATTGACTGTGGTGTGCTGAGAAATATAACCAAAAAAATATTTTTTCTTTGCAAAAAATGTTTTATTATATATATTATATAATATGCATTTCCTATTAGCGATAATTGTTTGGGTGCATATATATCCCTTGAATTGTAAATGTGTCAAATTTTAAATGTTTTAACGATTTTAGCTTGCACCAACAGGAGAAAGTTACTACTTCTACAATGGACTTTGACGGTTTGACCTTACGCGAAAATTAAAAAAAAAAAGTTTTGTCAAAATTTTATTTCTATAGAAAATTTTGTCAAAATTTTATTTCTGTAGAAAGTTTTATCAAAATGTTATTTCTGTTGAATATTTGGTCAAAATTTTATTTCTATCATTTTTTTTTTTCAAAATTTGATTTCTATAGAAAATTTTGTCACAATTTTATTTCTATAGAATATTTTGTAAAATAATTATTTCTATAGCAAATTTTGTTAAAATTTTATTTCTATAGAAAATTTTGTCAAAATTTTATTTGATATTTGTTGTTTTGATCTCAGCTTAAAACCATTGCATTGACTAAACGACAAGAGTAGCTTAACCAACAGAGGAAAATAATGTTTGTCAAATTTATTTGGACAAAGCCCTATTGACTGCAAGATGGTTGGATAGACGCATGTTTCGGAATCTTGCAGTCTATAGGGCTTTGCCCAAATAAGTTTGAAAAACATTATTTTCCTTTGTTGGTTAAGCTATTCTTGTAGTTTAGTCAATGCAATGGTTTTAAGCTGAGATCAAAACAAAACAAATGACTGAAGGACATAACCAAAAAAAAAAAACATATTTTTATAGAAAATTTTGTCAAAATTTTATTTCTTTAGAAAATTTTGTCAAAATGTTATTCCTATATAAAATTTTGTCAAAATTTTATTTTTAAGGAAAATTTTGTCAAAATTTTATTTCTATAGAAAATTTTGTCAAAATTTTATTTTTATAGAAAATTTTGTCAAAGTTTTATTTCTACAGAACGATTTGTCTAAATTTTGTTTCTCTAGAAAATTTTGTCAAAATATTATTTCTATAGAAAATTTTGTCAAAATTTTATTTCTATAGAAAATTTTGCCAAAATTTAATTTCTAAAGAAAATTTTATTTTTAAAGAAAATTTTGTCCAAATTTTATTTCTATAGAAAATTTTGTCAAAATTTTATTTCCATAGAAAATTTGTCAAAATTTTATTTCTATAGAAAATTTTGTCATAGTTTTATTTCTACAGAAAGCTTTGTCAAAATTTTATTTCCATAGAAAATTTTGTCAAAATGTTATTTCTATAGAAAATTTTGTCAAAATATAATTTCTAAAGAAAATTTTATTTTTAAAGAAAATTTTGTCAAAATTTTATTTCCATAGAAAATTTTGCAAAATTTTATTTCTATATAAAATTTTTACATAATTTTATTTCCATAAAAAATTTTGTCAAAATGTTGTTTCTATAGAAAATTTTGCCAAAATATTATTTCTTTGGAAGATTTTTTCAAAATTTTATTTTTAAAGAAAATTTTGTCAAAATTTTATATCTATAGAAAATGTTGTCAAGATTTTATTTCTATAGAAAATTTTGTCATAGTTTTATTTCTACAGAAAGCTTTGTCAAAATTTTATTTCCATAGAAAACTTTGTCAAAATGTTATTTCTATCGAAAATTTTGTTAAAATATTATTTCTATAGAAAATTTTGTCAAAAATGTATTCCTGTAAAAAATTTTGTGAAAATTTTATTTTTGTAGAAAATTTTGTGAAAATTCTATTTTATAGAAAATTTTGTCAAAATTTTATTTTTATAGAAGCTTTTGTCAAAATTATATTTCTGTAGAAAATTTTGTCAAAATTTTATTTCTATAGAAAATTTAGTCAAAACTTTATTTTTATAAAATTTTTTTACATAATTTTATTTTTAAAGAAAATTTTGTCAAAATTTTATTTTTATAGAAAATTTTTGTCAAAATTTTATTTCGATAGAAAAATTTGTCAAAATTTTATTTTTATCAAAAATTTTGTTTCTTTATTTCTATCAAAAATTTTGTCGAAATTTTATTTTTATAGAAAATTTTTGTCAAAATTTCTGTTCTATAGAAAATTTTGTAAACATTTTGATCCTATACAAAATTTGGTCAAAATTAATTTTTGGTAAAATTCTATCAACATTGGGAACAAAATTTAATTCACCGTCATGGTTTTGTTAACCACTGTGTCATTAAATTTCATGTGTAGCTGATACACACCAATACTCAAACATTTCCACGCAATGGCCATAATTTGTCTTGGTTTAGGTTTTTAGAATACCAGTGAGAGTAAATCCAGCAATATCAGAGAAATTATGAGGGGGAGGGGTCGGTACTCACAATGCCACTACGAGTATGTATACACTGAAAGAATTATCTTCGTAAAAAGAACGAAATTTGTCATTGTTTTACAACCCAAGGAATTTTACATTATAAGAACAAAATTCCTTGTTTCAAGTAAAATTAACGAAATGTGTTTCATCAATAACGAAAACACAAAATTCTCTTTTAACGACCGATTTCATGGTATTAGCGATCACTTTCGTTCTTTCAATGATAAATTGCGTTATATTACCGACAAACTATCAACGAAGGCCGTTCTTTAATACTACGAAGCAGTTTTTTTTATCAGTGTTTTACAAAATTTTCAAAAAAATAAATTTTTAGAAATACATGTTATATGAGGGCCTTTTACATTTCGGGATAGGAGAACAAAAAAAAAATATATTAATATGAGGGTTGCCTTTTACATTTTGGGATAAGAGAACAAAAAAAAATATTAATCATCAAAAAAAAATCGAATATTAATTATCGAAAAAAATTGCACAAATCATCGAAAACATGTATATACGGCCGTAAGTTCGACAAGGCCGAATCTTATGTACCCTCCACCGTGGATTGCATAGAAACGTGTACTAAAGACTGTCATCCACAATCGAATTAATTGGGTTGCGGTAACACTTGCCGATGGTAAGGTATCTTAAAACTTCTTAACACCGTCTTCTCAATTTTAAGTTAGTCCATATGGGATATATATTACACAAAAAAAGGCCGATTAAATACCTATATGATTAAATACCTATTTGACGAAATTTTCTATAGAAATAAAATTTTGACAAAATTTTCTATAGAAATAACATAAAATATTGAAAAAATTTGGTATTTTAATAAAATTTTGACAAAATTTTCTATAGAAATAAAATCTTGAGAAAAAATTGTATTGTAAAAAAATCTTGAAAAAAATTTGTATTTGATAAAATTTTTAAAAAATTTTCTATAGAAATAAAATCTTGACAAAATTTTGTCTAATAATAAAATTTTGAAAAAAAATTCTATAGAAATAAAATTTTGGTAGATTTTTTTTTTGGGAATATATCGGCTATATATAACTATACACGATATGGACCAAGTTTGGCATGGTTGTTAGCGGCCACATACTAGCGCAATGTACCAAATTTAACAACGTAACTAATTTCAACCGGATCGGATGAATTTTGCTCCTCCAAGAGCTCCGGAGGTCAAATCTGGGGATGGGTTTAAATGGGGGCTACATAGAATTATTGACCGATATTTACCAAATTTTCCATGGATGTTAGAGACCATACACTAACACCAAGTACCAAATTTCAACAGGATCGTGTGAATTTTGCTCTTCCAAGGGGCTCCGGAGGTCAAATCTGGGGATCGGTTTATATGGGGGCTACATATAATTATGGACCGATATGGACAAATTCCTGTATGGTTGTTAGATACCATATCTTAACACCACGTACCAAATTTCAACCGAATCGGATGAATTTTTCTCATTTACGAGGCTCCGGAGGTCAAATCTGGGGATCGGTTTATATGGGGGCTATATTTAATTATTGACCGATGTGGACCAATTTTTGCATGGTTGTTAGAGACCATATACTAACACCATGTACCAAATTTCAGCCGAATCGGATGAAATTTGCTTCTCTTAGAGGCTCCACAAGCCAAATCTGGGGATCGGTTTATATGGGGGCTATATATAATTATGAACCGATTTGTACCAATTTTTGCCTGATTGTTAGAGACCATATAGTAACACTATGTACCAAATTTGAGCCGGATGGAATGAATTTTGCTCATCCAAGAGGCTCCGCAAGCCAAATCTGAGCGTCGGTTTATATGGGGGCTATACGTAAAAGTGGTCCGATATGGCCCATTTGCAATACCAGCCAACCTACATTAATAACAAGTATATACGGCCGTATGTTCGGCTAGGCCGAATCTTATGTATCCTCCACCATGGATTGCGTAGAAATTTCTGCGAAAGGTTGTCATCCATTACTTGCGTTGTGGTAATACTTACCGATGGCAAGGTATCTTAAAACTTCTTAACATCGTTTTCTAAATTGTGAGTTAGTCCATATGTGGTATATATTAGACAAAACAGTTATGTATAGGTAAGTCTACAAATAATTACGAATCGATATGGACTTTTACGCGGTACGTGGAGAACCAGAATTGAAATATGGGCGTCGCTTATATGGGGGCTACAATTATGAACTTGTATTGTCCCAATTTATGTGTGATTGGGATCGATTTATCTGAGGGCTATATATAACTATAGACCGATATGGACCTAGTTAGACATGGTTGTTAACGGCCATATTCTAGCACAATGTACCAAATTTCAACTGACTCGGATGAAATTGGCTCCTCCAAGAGGCTCCAAAACCTCGCAAGCCAAATTTGGCGGTCCGTTTATATGGGGGCTATACGTAAAAGTGGACCGATATGGCCCATTTGCAATACCATCCGACCTACATCAATAACAACTACTTGTGCCAAGTTTCAAGTCGATAGCTTGTTTCATTCGAAAGTTAGCGTGATTCCAACAGACAGACGGATGGACGGATGGACGGACGTGCTCAGATCGACTCAGAATTTTACAACGACCCAGTATATATATATACTTTATGGGGTCTTAGAGCAATATTTCGATGTGTTACAAACGGAATGACAAAGTCCTATGGTGGAGGGTATAAAAATATATATAGCGGTTTACTTTGATGTAATGCATCATCCATCCTGTAATGGTTGAAGTAGAGGTGTGCACGTGACATGAAATTGTCGTGACTCACGAAAATTTTCGCGATTCGTGGGTGAGTCGTGAGTCACGCTCATGACAACAGCGTGATTGCGCGTGAGCGTGATTTACAAACCAAAATGTCGTGCGTAAGCGTGAGTCACGAAAATAATATCTTCGTGAGTGTGCGTGAGTAACGAATTACGCTCACGAAAATATTCCTGCGCACCAACATAAAACGCTTAAGTGTTAAATTCAATTACAATTTTAGTGACACCTGGGATGTTAAGAGTTTAATAACACTCTCGATTTTAATAATGCTCATGTTTTCAGACACTTCGGTAAAGTAAATTAATCATAAAATTATTCGTGAGTCACGATATTTTTCGTGAGTCACGGTATTTTTCGTGAGTCACGACGTTTTCGTGCGTGAGTGTGCGTGAGTACAAATTTTCTTTTCGTGAGTGTGCGTGAGTCCTACCAAAAAATATCGTGCGAGAGTGTGCGTGAGTATGATTTTTCAGTCGTGAGTATGCGTGAGCGTGAGTAACCTATTACTCACGTGCGCACCTCTAGTTTGAAGCTGAAAATATTTGGAGTATATTTTTTTTTTTTGGTGTAGTCGGTTATATATGGGGTAATTGTGATGGCACTATTGATGATGATGATTCGTTGCTTTTTTGTTAGTGGTCTGCATTTGAAATTCAATGCGGCCAAACTATTTGCATTGAACATTCATTGACCATATAAACTGGCCATAGTACAAGGCAGAAAAGAGACAGAACGAAAGAGAGATCACCATTAATAACACACTTTGCAAACAGATTAAATACGATAACAGATGTGCAATAATTTAACTAAAGGTTTTAAATGTAAATTAGTTTTATGGTCTAATCAAAATAGGATTTTTTCAATATTTATTCTAAGCAAAACCACACACACACACACACACACAAACTCATACGCAAACCTAAACGCTAGTACTCTTATGTTTGTATATTGACATCCATATACATTTGCATGTACATAAAGTCATACCAAATTTTTGATAATATTTGCACACCTTAACAAACTGAGCATTTATATTTTAATGCAATTTTGGATCTCTACACTTTTGTGGTATTAATATAATTTTATCATAATTAGAATAATAAATTATTGAATTTTCCCAAGTATTTTGATATTAAATAATTTTTTTTTGTTTTATGGAGGAATAAATATCCAAAATAAAAATCCTTCGATGAAGGGGATAAATTAAATTTATTTATTAAAATTCAATCTTTATGGGAAAAACACAACCATATATTTCCAAAATAGCCTTTTGATTATTATTCACGCTTAAGGGTACACGTTTATGTGGTTCCACAAAAAAACAAAAAAAATGTTATAACACAGCACATAATATTTTGCAATTAATATAATAAAACAAGTAAGGAAAGTCTAAAGTCGGGCGGGGCCGACTATATTATACCCTGCACCACTTTGTAGATCTAAATTTTCGATACCATATCACATCCGTCAAATGTGTTGGGGGCTATATATAAAGGTTTGTCCCAAATACATACATTTAAATATCACTCGATCTGGAAGAATTTGATAGACTTCTACAAAATCTATAGACTCAAAATTTAAGTCGGCTAATGTACTAGGGTGGAACACAATGCTAGTAAAAAACCAGTAAGGAAAGTCTAAAGTCGGACGGGGCCGACTATATTATACCCTGCACCACTTTGTAGATCTAAATTTTCGATACCATATCACATCCGTCAAATGTGTTGGGGGCTATATATAAAGGTTTGTCCCAAATACATACATTTAAATATCACTCGATCTGGAAGAATTTGATAGACTTCTACAAAATCTATAGACTCAAAATTTAAGTCGGCTAATGCACTAGGGTGGAACACAATGTTTGTAAAAAAATATGGGAAACATTTAAATCTGAAGCAATTTTAAGGAAACTTTGCAAAAGTTTATTTATGATTTATCGCTCGATATATATGTATTAGAAGTTTAGCAATATTAGAGTCATTTTTACAACTTTGCGACTAAGCAGTGGCGATTTCACAAGGAAAATGTTGGTATTTTGACAATTTTTGTCGAAATCAGAAAAACATATATATGGGAGCTATATCTAAATCTGAACCGATTTCAACCAAATTTGGCACGCATAGCAACAATGCTAATTCTACTCTCTGTGCAAAATTTCAACTAAATCGGAGTTAAAAAGTGGCCTCTGTGGTCATATGAGTGTAAATCGGGCGATAGCTATATATGGGAGACATATCTAAATCTGAACCGATTTCAACCAAATTTGGCACGCATAGCTAGAATGCTAATTCTACTCCCTGTGCAAAATTTCAACTAAATCGGAGCAAAAAATTGGCCTCTGTGGTCATATGAGTGTAAATCGGGCGAAAGCTATATATGGGAGATATATCCAAATCTGAACCGATTTTAACCAAATTTGGCAAGCATAGTTTCAATGCTAATTCTACTCCCTGTGCAAAATTTCAACTAAATCGGAGTTAAAAATTGGCCTCTGTGGTCATATGAGTGTAAATCGGGCGAAAGCTATATATGGGAGATATATCCAAATCTGAACCGATTTCAACCAAATTTGGCACGCATAGTTACACTGCTAATTCTACTCCCTGTGCAAAATTTCAACCAAATCGGAGTTAAAAATTGGCCTTTTTGGGCAAATGAGTGTAAATCGGGCGAAAGCTATATATGAGAGCTATATCTAAATCTGAACCGATTTGGCTGGTATTTTGCAAGTTTTTCGAGACCCATAAAATATTCGGATGTACGGAATTTGAGGAAGATCGGTTGATATACACGCCAATTATGACCAGATCGGCGAAAAATATATATGGCAGCTATATCTAAATCTGAACCGATTTTTTCCAAAATCAATAGGGATCGTATTTGAGCCGAAACAGGACCCAATACCAATTTTAGGACAATCGGACTAAAACTGCGAGCTGTACTTTGTACACAAAAATACATCAACAGACAGAAAGACAGACGGACAGACAGACAGACAGACAGACGGACATCGCTAAATCGACTCAGAATTTAATTCTAAGACGATCGGTACACTAAGCGATGGGTCTTTTCCTTCTTGGCGTTACATACAAATGCACAAACTTATTATACCCTGTACCACAGTAGTGGTGAAGGTTATAAAAATGTGTTATAACACAGCACATAATATTTTGCAATTAATATAATAAAACAAGTATATACAGTAGTAAGTTCGGCTGGGCCGAATCTTAAATACCCACCACCATGTAATAGTTTCCTTTGAAAATTTCAAGGGGCGTTTGATGACAGATCAATTCAACAAGTACGCTTCCCACAGATAAATGTAAAAATTTTACCTATGAAGACTACATCAGATTCTGAGTTTATAAGAACCATTTTTTGTTTGAGTTTTTGAGGAATCTAAAACATCTCTTGTAAGTGTGCAAGAAAATTATGAAATAACGCCTTGATTTGAAATCTATGATCTGTGGATTTTCATCACAATTATTTAAATGACTACGAGAAGTAAAATATGGACATTTTTCAAGCAATTTTCATGATCAGTGCGCCTTCTATACCCTCAATAAGTGAAATCGGTCCGATAAAACTAAATCAAACACTTTGTTATGGGTCTAAAATGCCAGTATATTTTCAATTTGTTGCAAATCGGATAAAAACTACAATTTCTAGAAACCCAATTTCTAGAAACAAAAACTACGGATTCTAGAAGCCCAAGAAGTAAAATCGAGAGATCGGTATATATGTGGGCTATTTCAAAACATGGACCGCTACTCACCATGTTCGACACACGTCTTTATGGTCCTAGAGTGCCTCTAGATTTCAAATTTCAGGTAAATTGGATAAAAACTACGGATTCTAGAAGCCCAAGAAGTAAAATCGGGAGATCGGTCTATATGGGGTCTATATCAAAACATGGACCGATACTCACTATTTTCCGTACACCTCTTTATGGTCCTAGAATACCTCTAGATTTCCGATTTGAGGCAAATTGGGTGAAAATTACGGATTCTAGAAGCCCAAGAAGTAAAAACGGGAGATCGGTTATATGGGGTCTATATCAAAACATGGACCGATACTCACTATTTTCCGTACACCTCTTTATGGTCCTCGAATACCTCTAGATTTCCAATTTCAGGCAAATTAGATAAAAACTACGGATTCTAGAAGCCCTAGAAGTAAAATCGGGAGATCGGTTTATATGGGGGCTATATCAAACCATATTCCGAAAATCACCATTTTCGGCACATCTCTTTATTTTCCTCGAATACCTCTAGATTTCCAATTTCAGGCAAATTGGATAAAAACTACGGATTCTAGAAGCCCGAGAAGTAAAATCGGGAGATCGGTCTATATGGGAGCTATACCAAAACATGGACCGATGCCCCTCATTTTCGACACACCAATTTGTGGTCTTAAAATACCTCTAGATCTCCAGTTTCAGTCAAATCGGATAG